>NW_019200684.1:0-104 GCF_002260705.1 Seriola dumerili
AAGGCATAAAAAGTCATAAAAACGACATTGTACAGTAAGGCTTAAAAACGTCATAGTATTGGGCTTCAAGTGGCGCAGTGGGTTGAGCAGGCGCCCCATATGTA
>NW_019200685.1:0-142 GCF_002260705.1 Seriola dumerili
TCATGAAAAAGTCATAGTACAGTAAGCCATCATTATCATGGTATAGTAAGGCATAAAATGGTATAAAAACGTCATATTATAGCATGGCATAAAAACGTCGTATTATAATAAGGCATAAAAAGTCATGAAAACATCATAGTAT
>NW_019200686.1:0-118 GCF_002260705.1 Seriola dumerili
CAAGGTGGCCACCAACACTCCACTTTCATTTAATGATAAAGATATTTATTTAGAAAAGTAGCTAAATCCAAGAGAAAGAGCCGAATGGAAAGTCGCCTTGACACACTGTGCCAGAAGC
>NW_019200687.1:0-116 GCF_002260705.1 Seriola dumerili
CAACCCTTCTGAATCATGCGTCTGGAGCAGCAACAGTTTTTTTCTGCCTGTAAAATAACAAAAGTGACATGGACACTCCCTGAATGCACTTGTGTCACGCACTTCAGACCATGCGC
>NW_019200688.1:0-197 GCF_002260705.1 Seriola dumerili
TTTGGTGGGTAGAAAGATTAAGTAATAAATTACATTACCTTAGAACTCTGTAACCCTCAATTTCACCCCTTTTACTCTGAAGGTAGGACGAGGTCCATATTAAAAGTCTCTAAGGTCCCATATTTTCACTTTTCCTGTGCTTCATTTGAAGTTTAGATATCCATAAGAAGATATATTTGTGGTTTGAAGAACCAAAA
>NW_019200689.1:0-119 GCF_002260705.1 Seriola dumerili
CACCATTGACATCAATAACCTTTACACCAATATCAACACTCATCTAGGTTTACAAACACTCCGCACCATTTTCAATAGACACCCAGATCCAACCCGCCCTGACACAGAACTCCTACAGC
>NW_019200690.1:0-123 GCF_002260705.1 Seriola dumerili
TCAGGAGAAAATATGATTTTATAATTAATCTAAAAAAAAATTGTTGTTGATAGGACCTACATATTATAATTATTATTATAATTATATTATATTATATATTACAAATAATATTATTGCCATCTT
>NW_019200691.1:0-139 GCF_002260705.1 Seriola dumerili
AAAAAAAAAAAAAAAATGACGAAATGACAGTTTGTACCTATCTGTATCTTAGATGAATAACAAAAAATATCAATTAAAAAAAAAAACAGTGTAAACTGATCTGCTCTTAATGAAGCAGGTGGGAACATATCTAAGAGGG
>NW_019200692.1:0-648 GCF_002260705.1 Seriola dumerili
CAGGTGGCTGATGGGAAACAAACAGCTGATCACAGATCAAAGTCCTGACTGTTGTCATGACGTCTGTTTATACAGTTAGAGCAGTGGTTCTCAAGCTTCTGTCATGCCCCGCCCCCACCCCAACACCATGACAACAAACTGAGTTTAACTTGTGTATTGAAAGAAGAAACACATGATCAACCATCACATTTCTGTCAGTAAATTCTAAGGTGCAATAAAAACTTTTTGTGACATCACAACATTCTTCCATCAGTCTTCACTTCGTCAACAAAAGAGAAGAAAGAAATTAAGTCTGCACTTCGTTACAAACATAATAAAGATCCGTCTAATAAAAAAGAACAGATGCAGATACTGGGCAAGTCACTTTGTAAGAACCTAGGTCTTATCATTATCTTTAGTGGCTGCAGTCCGCCTATTGTGCACCGCACGTCTTTAAACAGGTCGCAGGTTGATGCTGCCTCTCTCCTGTTGTTTGGGAAGCTCTGTGAAAGAGTCCTTTCAGGGAAGAGACGTGCTTCTTCAGACATGGACACTGTGGAGGCTCCAGCAGGAATCAGGAAGGAATCAGTATTTCTTGATCAAGTCGTCTGCCCCACGTCTCGAGCTTTCAGGTGAATGCATTCATTCATTCATTCATTCATTCATTCA
>NW_019200693.1:0-181 GCF_002260705.1 Seriola dumerili
TGTCCTCACCTGGACAAATGAAAGAACAAAACCCAACAAACGTCTGTGGTGAGGAAACGCTTCATCAGTTATCATCTGCAGGAGCTCAATGGAAAAGAACAATATCATCATGAACACATGAAATAAACTAAGTGAGTTTGTCATTCACATCAGATTAAGGTGATTATAAACAGCTCATCAT
>NW_019200694.1:0-608 GCF_002260705.1 Seriola dumerili
AAGAAGAAGAAGAAGAAGAAGAAGAAGAAGAAGAAGGATCCTTTACATACAGGAAATCTGACCTCTGCATTTATTCCATCCATATATACCATATATGGATCCTGCAAGTATACACAAAACTACTCCAGCTGTTGGAGGGAATGTGGGGAAAATTACGCTGATTATGCACATATTTCTTATACATGTAAAAAACTTGCACCACGAAAAACAAAATATCCTTTTAGGAATACGCCCCAAAAGCCTGCAAAAGGAGGAATTATATTTGTTTTGGATTATGAGAATTACAGCTCTTAAGCAAATAACAAAGGGCTGGAAAACGTGGGAACCTCCCAGGGTAAACAACTGGTTAGAAACAGTGGAAGATATAAATAATATGTAAAAGGGAACTTACAAAGTCAATAATAATGAAAAGAAGCTGGGAAAAAAATGGGCCCTCTTCAAATTGACTAATTATACTTGATAAAAATGTCAATGAAACATCAGACAGATCATGTTTGAGATGATTTAAGTAGTATACATGAAACAGTAACATAAAACCAAGCTAAAATGAAATATTAAAGCCTTTTATCTGTTAAATACATTTATTTATTTAGTTATATATCTATATA
>NW_019200695.1:0-120 GCF_002260705.1 Seriola dumerili
CACCAAATTAATTTAAATTAGGTAATTTTTTTTTGAGAAATACTGTCAATTAACAGGCAAAAAAAACTGGAGAAAAAGTCAACCTCTTTTGTAATTATAGTGAAGTATAACAAGGAGCAC
>NW_019200696.1:0-157 GCF_002260705.1 Seriola dumerili
ATGTGAGTAGTAAACCAGGTGGGAAAGCAGGGTAGTGTGTCGGGGGGGGGCGGCAGGTTGAATGTCACCTTTGTTGCCGCCATCCACTGCGACCTGCTACACCAGTCAGACTGCTAATGGCTGGACCCCTGGTGGTTGAAAAATGGTTGGACCCCTG
>NW_019200697.1:0-107 GCF_002260705.1 Seriola dumerili
TTTTAATTATGTCCTGCATGTTTTAATGCACTTTGTAACGTGGGTTTGGAAAAGTGTTTTATTTATTATTATTATTATTATTATTTTCCAAGAATGATGTCCTAGTG
>NW_019200698.1:0-141 GCF_002260705.1 Seriola dumerili
GAATTTGATCGAGAATCAATCTGTAGATAAAAGAAGCCGGTTGGAAATGTGAAAACTCAGATATTATGATGTTTTTGAACAAATACCATCGTATCATTAAATAGGACATTATGTGGGGATCGTTATCGGTGCTTTAAGAAA
>NW_019200699.1:0-144 GCF_002260705.1 Seriola dumerili
GAGTGCTTTTTGTTCAGTTGCCCCTTGTGTTACCCTTCAAAATTTCCCTGAATTTATTTGTGGAAGTTGTTTGGCTCACCTCCTTGTTTGGATGTCTGTTTTACAACTTCAGTAAGTCTTTTGTGTTTGCAATTGTAAAATATC
>NW_019200700.1:0-464 GCF_002260705.1 Seriola dumerili
CTCTTTCTTTGAATCAATCATTTCTGTCTGCTCTACTGGAGTTTTAACTGAGTGAATCTATAAAATGAGAGTCATCAGAACACAGTTACATCCAACAACAACAACAACAACAACAACAGATAAAAGCATTACGGTTCTCATGACATTCATTTCACTAAACCTTACTGAACTGTCCTGAGAGTCTCAGCTCCTGCTGTCTCTGCCTCCTCAGGTCCACCCTGCCCCCTGCTGCCTCTGCCCAGCAACAGCAGGTACAAGCTCACCTCAGTGGACGTTCCGGACATGGTGTCCTACCCTCTGCCCCAGTCGTCCTCTTCATACTCTGGCCACGCTCCTAGCTCTGTTGCCATGGTGAGTGGCCTCCATCCATCCAAGATGAACTGCACCCGCATCTTCAACCTCTTCTGTCTGTACGGCAACATTGAGAAGGTAGGCTGTGTGTGTGTGTGTGTGTGTGTGTGTGT
>NW_019200701.1:0-208 GCF_002260705.1 Seriola dumerili
TGTAGGAGAGCTTTCAGGCTTAGGGATGAACTGACAGTCCATATGAGAGGAGCGCACATTGTAGAGAAACCACATCACTGCAAAACCTGAGGGAAAAATACTTCATGTGTTTCACTTGGGAAGTCATTTAAGATTACATCCAGGAAAGTAGTGTTTGATTTGTAAAATATGTGGGAGGATACAATTTTTGTCATTCAGAGAAAAGACA
>NW_019200702.1:0-108 GCF_002260705.1 Seriola dumerili
ACATGAGTGAAAAAACTAATTCCTGACCTCCTCTTTCATAATAAAAGTCCAGTCAATCAGTCATGCCTTGAATCTGGACTTCTGCACGTCAGTGAATCAACTTTCATG
>NW_019200703.1:0-140 GCF_002260705.1 Seriola dumerili
ATTAATTACTTAATTCTAAATGTACATATCAGCATTCTAACAACATAAAATATCATTTGTTCAACCTTCTTTAAATCACAGTAAGTCATTTACCTTATGGATTTGTAATAATCTCATAAAAATGTTGACATGCTGGGGAA
>NW_019200704.1:0-116 GCF_002260705.1 Seriola dumerili
CGTCATAGTATAGTAAGGCATAAAAAGTCACAAAACGACAGTATAGTGAGGCATAAACAGTAATAAAAACGACATAATATATTAAGGCATAAAACGTCATAGTATAGTAAGGCATA
>NW_019200705.1:0-827 GCF_002260705.1 Seriola dumerili
GTAGTAGTAAATCATCTGGCAAGTTTTGATTGGCCATTTGGAAAAAAAACTGTGGTGAGTGTGGTTCAGGTAGTGCTTATTTTTCTTTGCTTTCCATTAAAATTTCTTAGCTTTACAAAATAAGAATTATATAAATCATCAGGGTCAAGTCAGCTCTCAGCATATTTCAGCATTTGTTGGCTTGATAACTGTGGGAAAGTTGCATTTTCTGAGGGACTGCATGATCTCCTGTGGGCTGCAAACATTTAATTTCATAGTTTACTTCAAGCTTCCTGTTTAGCAGTTCAAAAATAAAGGTTATACACTTCAACACCAGGAAGTGGAACTTTTGGAAAACATATTAAATATTATCCTTCAGACACACAACACACAAGACATTCAACACTTACCTTCAGTCTTACATTAACACTCAGACAGCTCTTTCACAAAATGAGGACTAGCTAAAGTGTCCTCCTTTTGTGTTTTTCCCTTCACAGCATAAACGTCTTCACTCTCAAGGTCTACCACTCAAATGTGTCCTCACAGAGATAGAAGAACAAGAGCACACCCACATACACTCCACAGACTTCATTCACTTCCCTTTTATCTTTTCCTTTTCTTCCAGCCAAATCATCCACGTTGACAACAGGTAAACAGAGACGGGAGGTTCGCTGACGACTTCCACCTGTTCACAACAGCATCTGTGCATCAGTGAACGGAGACGAGCAGAGGGACGGTGCGGAGAGAAAGATGAGGAGAAGTAAAACTCATCATGCACGTGCCTTTTCTATTACGTGGCTCTCTTGAGGAGTGGGGGAGGGGGGGGGGGGCAATGATCCATCCAACTG
>NW_019200706.1:0-107 GCF_002260705.1 Seriola dumerili
ACACACACACAGCTGTCCCTCCAACCAGACGTCCTGGATCATATTTCAGTGTCACACTGGTGTCTTCCCTCACATCAGACAGTGCAGACAGTAAAGGGTTAAAAGGC
>NW_019200707.1:0-290 GCF_002260705.1 Seriola dumerili
AAAAACACACAGTGCGTATTACAAAAGTGAAGATGAGAGAATTGTAAAATATTTTACTTTATGGTGTTTATTTACGGTGATGATAGTCTCACCTGGGATGATGGCCGCATCAAATGCTGTAACATCTAACTTGGCCAGATCAGTCACGTCACCCCTGGCGATACGGGCACTTTCCTGCAGGATGTTTCTTTTCTCCTCTGTAGGCTTCCCCTCACAGTGATTTACAACGTGCATCTGATCTGCATTCGGGGCAAACATCTGCACCTGAAATGAAACACTGACATGTAAAA
>NW_019200708.1:0-107 GCF_002260705.1 Seriola dumerili
TAGAAAAAAAAGCAGGAAATCTTTGCAGGACATAGTGCGACAATGTCACAAAGCTCCAGGGCGTCTTCACAATAACCAAAAGGCAATAATGTTGATATATACAATGA
>NW_019200709.1:0-149 GCF_002260705.1 Seriola dumerili
GTATTGTAAATTCAACGATGGCTGAAGCTTTTGTCAAGCGACAATCATAACCACCCGGTCCTGACAAGAAAACCATGTTCGGCTGCAGGGAAAACTCCTTTAGGTTTGATGGTTCCTATTCAAGTTTCCAGAACTAAATACTACACCCT
>NW_019200710.1:0-860 GCF_002260705.1 Seriola dumerili
TACCACCTGGCAAGACACAGCCTCACTCATACGGGTATGCGTCAGTGCACCTACCCTTCTCACATTTTGTAGGTCATTATTACATAGTCTTTATTGTGGTAATATCAGTAGTGCAACAGTTTAAACTGAGATGTTTAATTTTAGAGAGAGCAAAATTAGTAGTTGTGTTTAAATCTTTTAAGCAATAAGTAAGTTAGTATTTTCTCTTTCAAACATCTGTAACTTTTAATTTAAGTGGGTTAAAGTAGTTTACTTGAAACAATTGACGTCCTCTAGAACATTTAGCACCTTCTAAAAACATTAACCAAAAAAGACTGGAAAAAACCCAGCAGTACAGACACATTTGGCTTCTTCCTGTGCTTTTAAACTCTCCTGTTAAATTTATGGTTACCGCAATGCTTAGAAATAGCTTTTCAGAAAAGCTTTTTTAGTGGGCAATCTTCATTTACCTGAAATGTTTGCTGACATTTTGTTTGCACATTGAAATGTGCTTTAAAGACACTGATTAAGCAAAATGCTTGGTTGGTTATTAATGATGATTTAAATCCTACTATAGTTAACAGGCTATCAACTTGACTGACATAGTGTAAAGGTAATGATTGCAGTGCTCCCCGACTGTAATTGGTACTCTTTAGGATACAGATGGCTAATCATTTTGATTGGTGATATAGCTAAAATGGTCAGTTGTAGTTGCCTTTGTTGCTAAATGTGTTACATTAAAGAAACATTGGACATATCGTTTTGTTTTTTGCATGAATTTGCAAATGTGTGGTTAATAACCAATAGCTTAGGTATTTATGGTAAAGAATGGAAAGTGAGGTAAAGTAATATAATATTGCTACTTTGCATTTAGGTGTGAA
>NW_019200711.1:0-130 GCF_002260705.1 Seriola dumerili
GGGGGGGGGGGGGGGGGGGGGGCTGAATAAATAAGCAACACACATTAAAATCTTCATATTATTTAACAGTTCATCTGCAGTTATGGTGCATGACAGCAAGTATATATATATATATATATATATATATATA
>NW_019200712.1:0-102 GCF_002260705.1 Seriola dumerili
ATAAGATCTGAGAATAAACGTACTTTTTCCAGTATTTTGGCAAGAAAGGGTCGTGTGATAGCCGACTTTTGGGAAGCTACGATGAACATCGGAAAAATGCTC
>NW_019200713.1:0-2441 GCF_002260705.1 Seriola dumerili
CAGGTATTCATATCCAGAACATATGAGTGGACCTCAAAACATCCTTGTGCTGATAGTGCAGAGTACTCAATAGAAGATCTTGATTCATGGCACCTTAATAACAGTAGAAATGTCTGGGTGCGTGAGGCTGGGAAGATAAGAAGCAGAAGGATAACTCCGGCTCCGTCTCATGTTATTCCTGTCGTTGAAAAACAACACCAACTTTATAAATGGAAAAAAGTTCTTCTTTTAAGGATTAATTTAGTGTTATACAGTCATGAAAGTAATTCATCAATTTTATCCAACCAGTCCTGTGCACGGTCCAGAGGGAACACTCACAGGAATCGCGGTGGAACTGGACTCCTGTGGTGTGACAGTGGAGCTGTACTTCTCCAGATCAAGTATCAGACTGCAGCACTGAGAGATCCGAACTCTCCACGTTCCTTCTGATTTCCTCTTGTCAGTCACTGTGGATCGAAAGCTCTCAGCACTCGCCACCTCGCCAGTAACATGGTCAATCAGAGCCTCTCTACACACACCAGCCTGCGTGCCTGTCCACATTGGATCATCAGGACACCAAGCAGTCAACACAGCACATTGATCGCTCAAGTCACACACACACACACTTGACAGACAGCCACACACCATTCCCACCACACACCACAGACAACACACGACACACACACACACACCACCAACGAGCACAACACACACACCACAACAACTACAGCCACACACACCCAAACACACAGCACCCAGCACCACACACAGACCACACACCAGGCTGCACACACCACCAACACACACACACACACAGAGCTACACAACAAGCACACACTACACACAAGCTCTCTCTTACACTCAACCATCCCACGCCTGTTGGAGCTGAAGAAGCGGGAGGGGGAGAATGAATCAGTGTTTACAAGAGACGTCATCAGCTGGACTCAGTCCTGGTTGTCAGTCCAGATGTGCAGCCGAGCTGTGTAGCTGTAGCCTGCTTCCTTCAGCTCTCATGTTAAACCGGTTGAGTGGAACACTGAGCTGGAGGCTACAGACCGTGCAGAGACTTTAGCATCAAAGTCTGTCAGTCTGCGACATTTCCCTCAGTCCATCAGTGGAAACAAACCTGGCGTGAAGAAGGTCTGAAGAGTTCATCACTGGCTCCCAAAGCAGGTCAAGTGAGTGCATTCCACGTTCCTGGACAGTTTAAAACCACAGAGTCTCTGGTGTTGAATGAACATCTGATCTGTTTCCTCACATAGTCACACTGACAGATAAACATGAAGGCTGCCACTGAAAAACATCTGGACAGAGGACAGATGAGAGCAGATGTTGGCTCACCTGGGGAATTCAGCAGAGCTTCTTGGTCTGTACTAAAAAGATCATCATGGTTACAGAAGTGTAATGAATGCTTCTGTGGAATATCGAAGTGTTTAGCCAGTGACTGTCAGACAATCAAGAGCTGATCCTAGAGCTGTGAACCAGAGATCAAACTCATCAGGTCTTGGAGTTTGTGAATGAGTATTTTAACAAAACTGTCTCAGATCAATGTGAACAGTTTGATGAATAGAGGCACAGTGTCTCCTGTTCCTCTGGTGAGGTGCTGTCAGGCTGTAATCGAGCTTCACTTCCTGTCAGACATCAACTCCAACAACAACAGTCGTCGGCTTCACATCCCACTCAGACACATGATCCACAACGAGTTCTGGCTTGCTCTGGATTGGCGCGACTGTTCTCTATCTCTCTGTCTTTTCTGTCCAATCCTGGACACCCTGTCACCGTTCTCCTCTGACACAGCTTCACTGAGGGAAGCAGCTACTGAGAAGTCGGAAGGTTTAGCAGGAAACACCTGGCTCTTTGCTGCCGGAACTGGTTTTCAGTAGCAAATAACTGATGGAAGCAGCAAGGACTGAACCCATCCCCGCCCCTTTTACTGACGCCCCAGAGTCCCTCCAGATCGACAGTCTCCTGGACTCTCCAGAAAAAACCCACCACCAGACAAGCTTCACTCCTGGATCTGCAGGCTGTGTATGTTAGCTCCAGGTTCAGGTCTTTCAGGTGGAGGGTTGGACTTCATGAGCTGAGGCAAGAGAAGAATACGAGCTGATCTTTGACAAACTGCAGCTCATCAATACCTGAATAAAGAATAAAAGAAGTGAATAAAACAGATGATTTAATGGAAGACTTTGGAAATGTTCAGCAGAAACTACTACTGCTCCTAACAATAATAATCATGACACATTTTATTTGTCGGCTTCTTTCCAAACATTCACAGACACTTTACTAAACAACAAGATTTGCAGTTAATGGAGTGAAACATGTGAAACCAACAGTGTGGTGCTTTTCTCTTCAACACATTCAACAAGTCAATTCAACTGTTAGAACAAATACAACAATGTTCACACTTGTGTTAAAGTTCATTTAAATTCACTTCAAAGAAAAGAAGAGTTTTTTCTTCATCA
>NW_019200714.1:0-151 GCF_002260705.1 Seriola dumerili
GAAGTCAGGTGTGTCACATACATAATATATTTTTAGTTTAAATAAAGATCTCTTTATTCAACAAAGCAAGATGGAGAAGAAGGGGAGACTGGGGACGGTTGCAACAAGGGACGGTTGCAACAAGTCTTATTCCTCCAGTAAGAGACATGCT
>NW_019200715.1:0-132 GCF_002260705.1 Seriola dumerili
AATAAAAGAGCTTCGCTTTCACTTTTTGGCAGTAATTTTACTTATACAATATTAAATGCAATTTGGTATTTAACTTACTTAATTAATAAATATATTTAAATACGAGTAAAACTGAAAGGCTTTGGTGGATCA
>NW_019200716.1:0-105 GCF_002260705.1 Seriola dumerili
TCAGACAACCAAACACTGAACCAGGTTATGTGTCATTTCATGATGGCTCTCATTTCCATGAAAATTAGTTACTCTCAACAGAAGATCTACACCTAGCAATCCAGC
>NW_019200717.1:0-281 GCF_002260705.1 Seriola dumerili
GTAACTTGTTCCCTCGCTGCAAGAATAAATATCCTACTCCTGTGAATTTCAGACGGTATTTCTGAGTTTATTTGATCATTTTCCTAACAATAACTGCCCCGTAATACATCTATATAAACGGCAAACTTCCTTATCATAGTTGTTTCAATAAACAACTGACAAGAGACGTCCATGTTTAACATTAAAGTGTAATGGTTGCTGAAATCAATGCTGGTCTCAGATCAGTGTCGCAGTACGTGCAACCTTCCCCTGCAGAGGGTCAGGACGTGCTTCATGGTCAC
>NW_019200718.1:0-147 GCF_002260705.1 Seriola dumerili
TTAGGTGTAATCAATGTCATGTCATTTTAGACTATCAGAGGATAGATCATAGTGACAAAATACCCCATGCCAATTGCCCCTAGTAAACAGCTTATGCTGCTGGATGAAAAGGGGTATGCCACTATGAAACAGCCTATGCCGCTGGAT
>NW_019200719.1:0-105 GCF_002260705.1 Seriola dumerili
GCTTCTATCGAGGAAAGCAGCAGATTTTAACTCTGGGAGTACGTTAACACAGCTAATGAACAGTATTGAATGCTCAGGTGTAATTGATAACTTTAGGACATGTAA
>NW_019200720.1:0-106 GCF_002260705.1 Seriola dumerili
TATCTATCTATCTATCTATCTATCTATCTATCTTACACAGTGAATCACAAGAGGCTGTTGGGGGCAGGGTGAAGGCTTAAAAGCCCTCAGTTTGGCAAGACTGACA
>NW_019200721.1:0-723 GCF_002260705.1 Seriola dumerili
GGTAAGAGTATAGAAAAATGTACAAATGCAAAAGTAAAAAGTGATGTGTGAGGTGGGAACATGCGGATGAACTGTAAATTAACAGTAAGTTAACTGTAATATGTAAAAGTCACTGATTGAAAAGTGTAATGTGGGTCAACAGTAGGTGACAGGAGTTTAACAGCAGAGGACTGATGGAGACGTCCTGCAGAGCTGAATGGTTACAGGGAGGAAGGAGCTTCTGTGGTTGAACCTGACAACATCCTCCTCTCTGTGACTCCATGCAGAGGGTCCAGCTCCTCAGACTTCTGCCCCAGCAGACTACAGTGTAGAAAACGGCTCTGGCCTCCACAGACTCCTAAAACATCTGGACTGGAGCCTCCGCAGGAAAAAGAGCCGACTCTGGTCCTTCCTGTAGAGAGCTGCAGAGCTCTCTGCAGAGCTACAAAGCTGTCCACCACCCTCTCATACTCTGACGTCCTCCTCCCTGATGCTTCCAACAACTGCAGAGTCATCAGAACCTCTGTAGGAGGCAGATGTCTGTGTCGTACCTGAAGTCAGGTGTCCAGGGTGACGAAAGGGGGACAGGACAGTCTGCCGTGGAGCTCCACTACTGATCACCACTGTGTCTGACATACAGTTCCTAAAGAGCACATACTGAGGATGCCCAGTAAGGTAGGCTCTTTCTCTCCTTCACTTATTAAGTAGATGTAGTACTTAGTACTTACACCAAGGTCTCCTACT
>NW_019200722.1:0-131 GCF_002260705.1 Seriola dumerili
AGGCTAGCTGTTTCTACCCGTTTCCAGTCTTTATGCTAAACTAAGCTAACCTGCTGCTGACTGCAGCATTTTATTTAATGGATAGATATGGGAAAGGTATCAGTCTGAACATCTAACTCTCACCAGGTGAG
>NW_019200723.1:0-102 GCF_002260705.1 Seriola dumerili
TGGAATCCAACCCCACCCTGGCAGGCTAAACCCATGAAGAGAGGGGGGGGGGGGCTGACTGGCACAGCTCTGCAGAATTTATACGACACTGGCTTTCTCATT
>NW_019200724.1:0-953 GCF_002260705.1 Seriola dumerili
GCTAACTAAGAATATACTGCCCTGCTGGAGCCTGAGCTGACAGAGCTGTGCATTCTGCAGGTTCTCTATACACACACACAACAGATGCAGATGTGGTGCCTTTCCAGCAAATTTCATTGAAATACATCAAAGCAGCATTCATTTGTTGGCCACTGGAACAAGTTTTAAACACAGCATACAGTATACAACAAAACTGAACACACCCCCAATATCAATAAACTGTTCAACTGTTGTATCATTTTACAATAATTGTATTGTTTCTAAGTTAAAAACAAACAGGTTAGAGAGATCACATTGCACATATGGGCCCTAAAGTAAAATCCTCATGCAACAAAAGTCAGTTCACCTGCGATCCTGGCAACAAAAGTGATTACAACTGTGATTTCCAGTTAAGGCTGACTGCATGAACGAGGCTGTAAGCTAATCTGTGAACAGCACAGCTTCCTTCACTTTGGGCCTGGGTTGGGGCTAATGCAACACGGCTCCGGCTCAGGTTAGGAATTAACTGAACAGGAGAGGCTACAAGAGCATCAGTAGACTACAGAGCATAAGCCGAAACACAGCTGCAGGAGGGGTTAGGATGTATAGGAAGAGCCATTATATCAATAACAGAAGGTGCAGTGGCTGTCCTCTTGCCTAGTCAAGTCCCCTGACCTGAATCCAACAGATCCAACATCTATTTCAGGGAAATCCGCGGCTAGTGTGATCCATTGTACATATAAAAATATTGATTAGTGCAGTCGATCAGTGAAGTCGATTTTAAGATAGCCTGTTTAGTAAGGGACAAGATCTAGATGCAAATAAAAATTCATGTAACTTGAGAGAAAATAATACAGTTAACAAAAGTGTTAGATCTGGTTAATGAACTCACGCCCATGAACCCCATCACTAACACTCTCTGCCTCTCTATTTTCATCACTCGCTCTCTCTCTCTCACTCTCTCTCTCTCTCTC
>NW_019200725.1:0-123 GCF_002260705.1 Seriola dumerili
TTCTTTTATTATCTAAGTTGACTGTCAATCATAAAGAAACTCTAGGAATAAATAAACATTTCTACGTTAGATGTCCTAACACTGGTGGCACCCCCACAAAATTAAAGCCTTGCATACTGGATA
>NW_019200726.1:0-172 GCF_002260705.1 Seriola dumerili
CACTCCTCCACCATGATACATTAGTAAAAGGTTGGAGTACTTGTTCCACCACTGCGTCTCTCTCACTAAACAGTGATGTCACCGTGACACTGAAACCGGGCTCCTCCCACTGTGCGTAACAGATAAAAACTAAGAGGAGTGGCTCTTGCCGACACCCTGTCCTTATTCCAAA
>NW_019200727.1:0-118 GCF_002260705.1 Seriola dumerili
AGGTTTGAAGGTATCACCATGAACCTCACACTGCAGCAGCACCCCGTCCTGTGTTTCACCAAGTATTGTGATGTACGGCTTTAGAGCTGCACCTGTGAACATCAACAACAACTTATGA
>NW_019200728.1:0-116 GCF_002260705.1 Seriola dumerili
TTTATGACTTTTTATGCCTTACTATACAATGACATTTTAAGGCCTTACTATACTATCACGTTTCTATGACTTTTTAAGCCTTACTATACTATGTCAATTTTATGACTTTTTATGCC
>NW_019200729.1:0-100 GCF_002260705.1 Seriola dumerili
TAAATATATCACATACTTAATAACTTGGATAAATAAATATATGTAAAAATACAAAAATGGAATTTATCATTACCAAAATGTATATGTATTATTTTTACAT
>NW_019200730.1:0-306 GCF_002260705.1 Seriola dumerili
TAGATAGATAGATAGATAGATAGATAGATAGATATCAAAGTTGACCAAAATTGGATTTGAAGGTCACAATCAAGATTTTTGTTCTGAATTATTAAAATCCTGTTGAGTTTTAGTATCTCATGTTTAGGTCTTTAGTTTTTGTTTTTGTTTCTAGAAACATGTAGATTGATGAACAAGAATGGCAGTTTAGTCAATTTAGAACCAAATCTGCAGCGTAATAAAGTTCGCAGAAACTGAAGAAAAAGAAGAAAATATGAACAATTTGTATGAAATTTTGTCATAATTGCTGTGAAGTCTTGAGTTATG
>NW_019200731.1:0-115 GCF_002260705.1 Seriola dumerili
ACATGTTCATTTACGCTGGACTTGATTTTGCCGTCGCTGAGATATGATAACGGCAGGAAACGTCAGAGTTTCTCCAACACTACACCGGCTTCTCAGTGAGTCTGGTTATCTTGTG
>NW_019200732.1:0-132 GCF_002260705.1 Seriola dumerili
GACAATATACTGCATCTGGTGCATTTGGTTTACTGCTGTCAAGATGTTGTGTAATCGGTCCAAAACTGTGAGAATGTGAGGTGTGTTGTAAGTCCCATATTGGCATGACGGAGGAGGACCCCATTCTGTGTA
>NW_019200733.1:0-105 GCF_002260705.1 Seriola dumerili
CATTAATATTTCTAAAGAGAAAAACTGTTATTTTACAGACTTTTTCTAATTTATTATGATCAAACTCCATCAATAAAGTGATGCCACTAAAGTTTCTGCAGAGAA
>NW_019200734.1:0-110 GCF_002260705.1 Seriola dumerili
CAATCAGGAATCAGGGAAGACACTCCGACAAGTGACACATGACAAAGGGCAATTGACCTGAAACAAGAGGAAAGTTACTTTTCAAAATAAAACAGGAAATGACAAGACAT
>NW_019200735.1:0-105 GCF_002260705.1 Seriola dumerili
TTTTTTTACATTTTATGCCATACTATACTATGACTTTTTATTTGGCATTTTTATGCCTTACCATGTCATGTCATTTGATGCCTTACCATACTATGACGTTTTTAT
>NW_019200736.1:0-134 GCF_002260705.1 Seriola dumerili
ACAGTATCTGATCATTACAGTGAGATTATTTTACATGCTTATGGCAGATTCACTGTCCTCAGCTGCTAGGAAACAAAACTCTGTGCTCTGCTCTGGAGGAGCTGGAACATTTTTTTTCTGACCAACTGTTTCTC
>NW_019200737.1:0-156 GCF_002260705.1 Seriola dumerili
GGCTGTAACCCAGGTGGCTGGGGTTGCCATGGTAACCCTGAAGACGTGGGATCTAGGCAGATTCTCCTGGAGGCCGCGTTCCGTTATCACGGTAATGGATTCTGCCGGTGTCTCAGTGGTTCAGCTCTGGTGAAGTTCTCCAGGAGACTTTCTGTC
>NW_019200738.1:0-1244 GCF_002260705.1 Seriola dumerili
TTTTTTTATTTCAAGGCTGAAACTTTCACACAAAGTAATTAAAAAACAATATAAGTCTCTATGAAATGACTCTAAAACTGTCTTCTTGGAGCAAGAGGTTTTATTATTTAGTGAGTGTGCATTAAAGTTGAGGCACCAATATTAATGTATATGAAAACAAACAGTGTCTAAGCAGCTTATTATTTCAGTGTTTGAGCATAAGAAGTTGTTTAAGAAGCAGATAAAGAACCGGAAAATGGCCAAAAAACAAGGGGAATATTGATGATAGTTGCCTGCATTGTTGATCTTTGTTGATAGTGTATACATGTGTTTATCTTGAGGTGTAATTGAAGCGGTCCAAAGCTTGTGTTTTTTCCAGCACAGGGGGTTAAAAGACTGTAGAGAAACCTCTGTGATATACATCAGGAGAAAAAGGGAGCGACATGGTTCTAGCTGGCAGGCAGCAGGAAAGAGAGACAGAATGGAAACACATGAAGGCTGAGTTCCTGCCTCATTCACAGAGCACAGGAGGAGGTCTGTTCACAGGTTTCCTTTCTTTTACTTCTGTGAATCCTCTGAAATAATTCACACTGGAATCGCATATGTGAGGTTTGTGAGAAAATATCTTTGCTCAGTATTTTCTAAACTAATGATTTCACCAGCAGCAGCAGCAGCATAACACCAGCCTCATGTGCATGAATGCAACAATCCAACCTGCAACAGAATCAATGGAGTAGCAAACAAGCTCAGTAATAAATTCTTCTCTACTTGGTAAAAAGAGGTCCTAAAAGACCAAAATACTGCTAAGAAGCAAAGCAGGAGGGAAAAGAGAAACAGTCCTGTGCAGATATGAACTACCACATACAGTATATACTGAAATATGACAGAGCAGCCTGCAGCGACTCAGCAGCTCAACATTTGTTGCTGTTTTGTCGCAGACTTTTGTTTTTTTTTCTCTTCAGTGCTCCAGTTCAGCTTTTTTTATTTTGAAGCTGTCAATAGTTCAGCTCTCGTCCTAAATCATTTGTCAAATACAGCTATTACTGACGCACAAACTCTGAAGACACACTCAGAGATGCACTACCGCTCAAACTGACGCCAACAGACACACTTATCAGAATCAAAACAGCTTGATCATTATATTTGGATTCCTTGTTTTGTCTTTGGAACCTCCCTCGACCCATTTTTATTTGTCTCTTCTCCCATTTTTCTCCACTTCTCTTCCACACTTTTATAACTGCCACGCAGTTTGAAGATTAGAAAAT
>NW_019200739.1:0-1545 GCF_002260705.1 Seriola dumerili
ATTGGTAATAACAAATACAATTTCTGTAGTTTTTCATTTATTTATTTATGCATTTCTACATTTATTTGTTACCATATTTCTACATTTATTCATGCATTTCAAGATTTATTTATTTCTGTATTTCTACATTTATTTATTTCTAAGTCTGTAAGTTAATTGAGGTCCTTCCTCATTCTAAAGCCGGTTCGGTTAAAGAGGTGTGATCAGTTGGATGGATCTGCTACTACTGCCTTCACTGGTACACAGAAGCTTTGCCTTTCCAGTGTTGCCATCTTAGTGACTCTGACACTAGATTGAGCGATTTTTCAGACTTTTTAGTGATGTCAAAGTTTCTGATGTCAAAGTCGCTAAGATGGAGACACTGGAAAGGCAAAGCTTCCTTGTACCAGTGAAGACAGTAGTAGCAGATCCATCAAATCGAACAGTCCAGCTTTAGATTGAGGAAGGACCACCTACCTAATTAGCATACAGACTGAGAAATAAATAAGTAAATATAGCAATAAATAAATGAATACATAAATAAATGAACAAATAAATGAGGAAATAAGTAAATGCATACATAAATAAATCATGAAATGCATGAACAAATAAATACATGTAAAAATACAGAAAATGTTAAGCATTTATTTATCTAATTCAGCATTTATTTGTATATTTATTTATGTGTCATAATTTTTCATCCTTTATTTAACACGTGGTGGAATGAAGAAGCACATTTCACAAATATTGGACCTTTAAATAGTAAACATAAGTACAGTATTTTTCAACTTGTAATACACCGCATATCAAGGAATATATATATACTGTATATATTGTATGTATTACTCAACTACATTCATTTGACATCTGTAGTTACTACTTACTTTGCAGATTAATAGTTTACACACAGTGTGGTTACGTACAGTAGCTCAAGCAGCTACAACATTAAAATCAAGGCCAGAACCAGGATAATCAGTCCCCTAACTAACTCTCCATCTCAACCCACAACCAGGAACTATTATAATGTTACATTTTACTGCTTTTGTTAATATAGTTAGCTGTTCAGTTATATTTTATATAAATTGTATTTTCCACTATGAAGGTCTAGATACTGTGTCAAAGCATTTTCCACACTACCAGGAATAAAATTCTGGTGGAGAAATACTGAATCAAATATTTGTTGATTCATGTTGAAAAGTAAAGTTTAAATATAATGTCTAAAAATATTAGAATATTCCAACAAAATATTGAATAGTTTTTTCACTATGGACTCCTCCTAGTTACTAAAATCCCCAAAGGCCATGACCTAATTCTCTTCAATGCTATTTACAGCTTGATGATTAAAATGCTGCTTACGTAATAACTGATTAATTAGGTGTAAGTGGAGGAATCCCTGTCTAATTTCTATGTGTAATAATAAAATACTGTTCAGTTTTTTTTTATAATTTGAAAACTTGGTTCTTGTACCTGTAACTTTACTAATGAATGGAAGAATGTCTGTCTGTTTTGATTTCCTTTCGTTTTGAACAACCGCTCAACCCATGGAAGTGCTGACGAACGGTTCTT
>NW_019200740.1:0-130 GCF_002260705.1 Seriola dumerili
CTAAAAAGACAGGGCTCAAGTTTAATCCCACAGTTTAATTTACTGTATCCATGGCAACATATTCTTGTTTGTTGGAAAAGTTGAGTTTATATCTGAACCGCTGGGAGCTGGCGAGCCACATGTTAGAGAC
>NW_019200741.1:0-158 GCF_002260705.1 Seriola dumerili
CACATGCCTTTGATGTGTGCATGACGTCACACACACACGAGCGCGTATGTACGTCATAAGAACGCATGTGCGTCACACACACGCCACACACACGCACACGCATAACGAACCAGAGCAGTTTTTTTTTTGTTTTGTTTTTGTTTTTGTTTTTTTTTAGA
>NW_019200742.1:0-114 GCF_002260705.1 Seriola dumerili
GAGAAATTATCGGTTAAAGTTACATTTAAATGAAACAGACCTGGATATATTAAATCAAATAAAAGATTTTTTTGATTAGTTACTTATTTATTAAATCCTTCAGACATTCATTTA
>NW_019200743.1:0-100 GCF_002260705.1 Seriola dumerili
ATGACGTTTTTTGACATTTTAATGCCATCCTATACTGTGTCCTTTGTTTCCTTACCATGATATGACCATTTTATGACCTTTTATGCCTTAATATATATAT
>NW_019200744.1:0-111 GCF_002260705.1 Seriola dumerili
AATGAAAATTAAATATGAACAGAAATTTTAAAAATGGTGAAGGATTTTGCTAGTGTAGTAGTAAATATTTGGATTTTTCCAGATAAATAATCATCAATCTAAGAAACACAA
>NW_019200745.1:0-123 GCF_002260705.1 Seriola dumerili
GTATCAGAACATCTCTAATCTCTTCTACTGCTAAAAGTGGCTATTCTTCAGTTGTCAGGATGCTGTTTTGTTAGAACCGCTCCAGTAAAAGCCTTAGCAGCTTCTAGGACGTGTATGTAATCA
>NW_019200746.1:0-434 GCF_002260705.1 Seriola dumerili
TGTGCTTCATCTGCTAATGTATGTGGATGTTTCTTCCTTGAAATGTAAAACATAGGGAAATCATGCAAAACCTCATAGCCTACTTATTGATTCAGGGAAGATGGAGGAGAATCCTTAAAGTAATACTAACATGTGGCTTGTTCAAAATTGTTATGCATGAAGGGTTGAATCAAGGGCCACTGGACTTGTTTGTAGAAGGCATTTCATACCTCATTCAAGAGGCTTCTTCCTCTTGAGGAGGAGATGAGTGCATCCACTTTTCCACTTAAAATCTGCACAATGTTTTTACTTCACTTGTTTTTTAATCCCTTTGCATAAACATGTAAAGCACAACTGTTTAGCCACAGAAACTAAAAACAAAGATATGGCTGTGTTGCATGTTTCTCTACGACAGCCAACTGGGGCCCAATTTGAATTTTGTGAAGTATAGCATA
>NW_019200747.1:0-119 GCF_002260705.1 Seriola dumerili
CTGAAAGTGGACGGTGAGAAACACAGTAAATATAGAAAAAAGGTTTTTCAGTGATGCAGTAAATCCTCCTTCATGAAGACCCTGATGTTCAGTTCGTGTTGAAGATTGTGTCCAGTAGA
>NW_019200748.1:0-101 GCF_002260705.1 Seriola dumerili
TCTATGTAATAATGAATACCTTTTGTGTTTTGTTTTGTTCTATTTCATTTTATTTTGTTTTGTACAACTTGATTTACTTTTGTTTTACTTTATTTGATTTC
>NW_019200749.1:0-105 GCF_002260705.1 Seriola dumerili
ACTTTAGCATTAAGTTGGACTCTGTGGCAAACTTTGGCCCCACCTAGATCCTGTCCCATTTCCCCTTAAAAAAAAAAAAAAAAAGAAAGAAAGAAAAAAAAAAAA
>NW_019200750.1:0-151 GCF_002260705.1 Seriola dumerili
GAATTTAATGCTTGAAATGAAATGTACTGTATGTGAGTATGTGTTGCTCGTTTATCCTTTCTCGAACCGAGACAATAAACACACAGAGAACTCTTCTTTTTCTCTCTCCAGAAGCCACAAACTAATTATATTTGAAATAATTGTGGCCGCT
>NW_019200751.1:0-109 GCF_002260705.1 Seriola dumerili
GATCGATGCAGAGTCAAGGTCACTTCATAAAACAAAGTTCTGGCCTTGTAAACGCGATACCTCAGTAACACCTTCAGGGAATTTCTTTCAATGTCACTGTGACCACACA
>NW_019200752.1:0-120 GCF_002260705.1 Seriola dumerili
ATATTCTTCCTAATATTTAATTCCTTCATGACTTTCAGCTTGGTCTCAGATGAGCACAGCCAGCAGTCCTGCTACTGATCCTCCAGCACTAGCCACAGCTGCAGTGGCAGTTGTTGACAG
>NW_019200753.1:0-119 GCF_002260705.1 Seriola dumerili
TTTGAGTCCAAGTGAATGTTTGTGCCAAATTTGAAAAAAGTTCCTCCTTCAGATATCGTATTCACAAGAATGAGACTGACAGACAACCCAAAACATAATGCCTCTGCCTCTGAGTGTTG
>NW_019200754.1:0-111 GCF_002260705.1 Seriola dumerili
TTTAAAAATCATCCCTGATCTCCTAACACTGCAGGCCTCTACTCCTCTCCTCCTCCTCCTCCTCCTCCTCCCCCCTCGCCTTCATCCGCTCCTCCTCCTCCCCCTCCCTTT
>NW_019200755.1:0-111 GCF_002260705.1 Seriola dumerili
GAGTGGGGTGTGTGTGTTTGTGTGTGTGTGTGTGTGTGTCAAAGTGTGGTTCATTTGTATAAGGGTGTGCGTAAGGGCGTGTGTGTGTGTGTGTGTGTGTGTGTGTGTGTG
>NW_019200756.1:0-726 GCF_002260705.1 Seriola dumerili
CCAATACCCCGCCTTGACGACTTGAAATATAGTCGGCAATGGCAATTTTTGACGGTCTCTAAGGAGACTGATTCATTTGTGAAATATAAGTATTATAAGAAAGTCTTGACCATGTAACGGAGGAAATACTAATTAGATTAAAAATGAGTAATGACCGTTTAGAATTGGAGAAATCATAGTCAATAATTGAGTAATTATGGTATAATAGTTGAAGATTAAGTGGTTCTATGCATATAAACGCAGCAGCAGACTGTTATGGTATGTCTTCTCAGTTCATAAACTTCACGCTCAAACATTCTATAGAGTAATTAAATATCTGACTTAAAGCGTGTAAATATATGCAAAATACTGAGGCCACAGTGGGCGAAAATAATATTTACGTAGGCCAATACAGAGAGATACTTGGGTATAATGAAGTTTTTTTTGTTAACCCCTGATAATACACATACAGTATACATACAACACATACATACATAGATCGTCATAGTCAATGGCCCAAAAACTGAAATAATAAGTCCTACTTACCTACATTACTACTACACTTTAACTGACTTTTCTTTCCCAAACATAGAGCATAACCTCACTTTAGCTGTTGTTTTTTTAAGTCGTGCCCTGGTATGCAATGTAAAACCATAACACAAGGGTGTATGGATCTTAGTGACACCTCCCTCTGTAATTTCACCATGTTATCTTTGCGCAGTGGCAGTATCGTAGCCTATGAGGTTT
>NW_019200757.1:0-110 GCF_002260705.1 Seriola dumerili
GCATGACGTTTTCATAACTTACTATACAATGTCGTTTTTTACTTTATTTTGCTATAGTATACTATGTCATTTTTTTTTCTCGTTTTTTGCCATACTATACTATGACGTCT
>NW_019200758.1:0-144 GCF_002260705.1 Seriola dumerili
CTTATTTGAGAGGTTTGGTTAGTACATTGAGTGAAGCAGTTATGGAAATTGTTTCCCATATTTTTATGTGGCTGATCCACACAGGTACACAAATAATAAATTCAACATTTTTTTGCTAATATGAGAAATGGTCTCAACTGGATA
>NW_019200759.1:0-675 GCF_002260705.1 Seriola dumerili
GTTCCGGCGACGGCGTCTGCCGTACCGAACCGTTGTCCAATCGTCCATATGTTCTTTTTTTGTCTTTGTTTTTTGTAGTTTTTTTGTTGTTTTTAAATTTTTCTTAAAAAAGGTAAGTAAAAAGATGAAAACTTTTCTTCAACGAAAATATATTTATTTTTTTATCAAAAAATGAAATAAAAAATCAAAAAGTAAAATAAAGCTTTACAGAAAAAATATATACGGTGTGCTAAGGCGACGTTTCGACCCTGAAAGGTCTTCCTCAGGCCGTGCACACCTAGCTAATAAGCTACTAAACTCACAAATTGTTTTTTTCTTCTTTACAGAGATGCTGTCTCCTCAAGAGTCAAAAGGAAAATGAGCTCCTGCTCTCTCCCTCCCTTTCTTTTATACCCTCACAGGATCCCGCCCACTTTCGTCTCCGCTTTCGTAACGTAGGTGCACATTACACATAGAAAATCCCATTAACAACTATTTACACTTGAGTTTTACATGAAATTGAGTTAGAAAAAATGAAATAAATGACAATATTATGTTTTAACATACATTTCACATATTACAATATTTTTAAACATGTTTTTAAACCCATAAACATCATATGAACTTCTTAGAACTATTTACAATTGTGTTTTAAAAGAAACTTAACTTAAAACTATCCCATAAATAATGAAAATG
>NW_019200760.1:0-113 GCF_002260705.1 Seriola dumerili
TTGCTAGCATTAGCAGCTAGCATTAGCATTTTTTCTTTTAGGACTTTATTGGTGAAAAGGGGCAAACAAAACACAGGGTGTGGTGGGGTAGCTTGCTAGCATTAGCAGCTAGC
>NW_019200761.1:0-134 GCF_002260705.1 Seriola dumerili
GTAACGGCCTATTCACTGGCCTCACAAACACAAGCATTCAACAATTACAACTAATTCAAAATGCAGCAGCACATATTCTCACTGGTACAAAAAAATCAAAGTCCTCCTGTTAGTTTATAAAGCACTAAATGGTC
>NW_019200762.1:0-104 GCF_002260705.1 Seriola dumerili
CGTGGTCTTCTGCTGGTGTAGCTCATCCACCTCAAGGTTTGACATGTTGTGCATTCTGAGATTTTTTCTGGTCACCACATTTGTAAAGAGTGGTTATCTGAGTG
>NW_019200763.1:0-106 GCF_002260705.1 Seriola dumerili
CAAGCTAACAAACAACATAAACAAATAATTACGCTAACCATTTTCATACATCTGCAAGTTGACGATGTTGATGCACAACAGACTCCTCGTCTGAGTCTGGGTCTGA
>NW_019200764.1:0-112 GCF_002260705.1 Seriola dumerili
AATTGAGAAAAGCTGTAGGCTAAAGGACGTCGGCTGACTGTAGGCTGCTTTACACTGGACAACAAAATTTACAGTCATCGGAAAGTTGTGACGACGCAGTCAGACATTTGTC
>NW_019200765.1:0-126 GCF_002260705.1 Seriola dumerili
TTGTCTGGTCCTGGAGCTGTAGTGGTTGTCTGGGATGGTAGTAGGAGTTCTTGTGTTGATTGCAGGGTTTCTGTGGAGAGTCTGGTACCGTACCTTTTTCTGGCCCAGCCAGTGGCTATTTGTAAT
>NW_019200766.1:0-131 GCF_002260705.1 Seriola dumerili
AGCCAATACTCAGCTTGCCAGAGAGAAGAACCTTGTTTGGGTCCTAGCAAGAATGTCACAGCAAGAAGACCAGTCAGTCAGCAACTGGACGGGCTTCAACATCCTGACTCGCAGTGATATGACAGTCATCC
>NW_019200767.1:0-5881 GCF_002260705.1 Seriola dumerili
CTATACGTATGACTTTTTATGCCTTATATAACTATGACTTTTTATGCCTTACTATACTACGACTTCTTGTCTCCTTCACTATAACTTATGACGTCTATTATGACCTTTTTATGCCTTACTATACTAACTTTTTCATGACTTTATTTGACTTTTTCATGACTCTATTGCCTTACTATACTATGACATTTTTGAGACTCTTTCATACCTTACTATACTATGACGTTTGGCATGCCTGACTAATTACCATGACTTTTTTATGCCTACTATACTACGACTTTTATGCCTACTTATACCATGACTTTTTATGAAACATTTTTTAGCCTTACTATTTATTACTATGACTTATCCGACGAACAGAACTTTTCTATGCCTTATCTATGTAGCCATGACCGTTTATGATCATTATCGCTTACGGGTGTGATAGTCGTTTATGACTTTTTTCTTGATTTATTATGCCTTACTTATTACGTGACTTTTTTATGCCTACTATTACTACGAACTTTTTTATTGCCATAACTATACTATAAACTTTTTCGTCACTCTACTGATTAATATGACGTTTTTTAGACTTTTCATGCCTTACAATACCATGACTTTTTATGCGCTTACTATACTACGACTTTTTTATTGCCATTATTATACCATGACTTTTTATAACATTTTTTTGCCCTTACGTTAACTATGACTTTTTATGCCTTACAATACTTATGACTTTTTATGCCTTAAACTTTTACTATGACATTTTATGCCTTACTATACTGTGACATTTTTCATGACTTTGTTATCCTTGACATATACTATGGACTTTTTAATGCCTTACTTTACTATGACATTGTTATGCCTTACGTATACTGTGACTTTTTCATGACTTTTATGCCTTTACATAAAATACTGTGACTTTTTTCTTAAAATAAACCCCTTTTAATTTATTAACTTATGACTTTTTTTTTTCCCTATGGGGAGTCTTTTATTTTTTTAATTTTTTTTTTTGGCCCCATTTTACATATACGTATGACATTTTGGTTTGAGACTCTCATACCTTACTATACTATGACTTTTCATTACTATTTATTCCTTATATTATACTATGGACTTTTAGTTGTTACTATACTTTTGAATTTTTATCCTTACTATACTATGCGTTTTTTATGCCTTACCTATACCATTGACTTTTTATTGATTTTTATGCTCTTACTATACTATGACGTTTTTTATGCCTTACTATAACTATGGACGTTTTTTCATGACTTTTTATCCTTAACCTATACTATTTGAAAATGTTTTTTGAGACCCTTCCATCCGAACTATTACTATGACAGTTTATGGCCTTATTATACTATGATTTCTTTATGCCTTATTATACTATGACTTTTATTGCCTTTACCTATACTCACGGACTTTCTTGTCTCACTCATACTAAATGACGTTTATTATGACTTTTTATGCCTTACTATTACTATTGACTTTTTCATGACTTTTTATTTGACTTTTTCATGACTTTTTATGCCTTTACTATACTATGACATTTTTGAGGGACTCGTCATACCTTACTATTACTATGACGTTTTTAGTGCCTTTACTATACTATGACTTTTTATATGCCTTACTCACTACTATGACTTTTTCAGGACTGAGTATGCCTGACTATACTATTACTTTACATGACTTAATTATGGCCTGACTATACTATTTACCTTTTCATGGACTTTTTATGCCTTACTACTACTTATGATGTTTTTGAGACCCTTCATTCCACTAACTATTTACTATGAAACATGTTTAATGCCCTTACTATGCTATGACTTTTTATGCCTTATTTACTAATGACTTTTTATTGCCTTACTATACTATGACTTATTTCTTGATTTATGATGCCTTACTATTACTATGACTTTTATTGCCTTACTATTACTATTGGACATTGTTTATGCTACTATACTGTGACTTTCTATCATGACTTTTATTGCCTTACTATACTTGACTTTTTTTCATACCTTAATTACTATGACCTTTTATGGAGTTATTATGGCCTACTATAACATATGACTTTTTATGCCACTTACATATACTATAACATTGTTGAACTCTTCATACCTTACTATACTTTATGACTCTTTTTTCATGACTTATTATTCCTTACTATATATGACTTTTTATTCCTTACGATTACTTTGAATTTTTATGCCTTACATATACTATGACGTTTTTATGCCTTACTATACTATGCACTTTTTCATGCCTTACTATACCATGACTTTTTCATGACATTTTTTATGCCTTACTATACTATGACTTTTTCAGACTTTTTCATTCCTTACTATACTATGACTTTTTCATACCATTACAAACTATGACTTTTATGCCTTACAATACTAATGACTTTTTATGCCTTACTTCTACTATGACATTGTTATGCCCTTACTATACTGTGACTGTTGTCATGACTTATGATGCCTGACTTACACTATGACTTTTTCATGACTTATTCATGCTCTGTACTAAACTATGACTTTTTATGCCTCACTTTTAACTATGAGACATGTTATTGCCATTACTTATACTATACTTTTTTATGCGCTTATTATACTATGACTTTTTATGCCTTACTATTACTACGACTTTCTTGTCCGCAACTATACTATGACGTTATTATGACTTTTATGCCTTTACATATACTATGACTTTTTCATGACTTTTTATTTGACTTTCTTTCATGACGTTTATGCCTTACTATACAATGACGTTTTTTGAGGGACTCTTCATAACCTTACTCATATTAACTATGACGTTTTTATGCCTTACTATACTATGACTTTTTCTTGATATTATGCCTACTATACCGTGACATTTTTTATGCCTTATATACTACGACCATTTTTTATGCGTTACTATACATAAAACTTTTTTTTGTTGACTCACATACAGTGACGTTTTTTTAGGACTGTTTTCATTGCCTACAAATACCATGACTTTTTTATGCCTTTACTATACCTATGATTTTTTCGATGAATTATTTTATGCCTTACGATATACTATGATGTTTTTATGCGTTACATGATACGATGACTTTTTTATGCTCTTATTTATACCATGACTGTTTTGACATTTTTATGCCTTACATACTATGACTTTTTCATGACTAATATGCCTTACTATACTATGACTTTTTATGCCTCCTTTACTATGGACATTGTTATGCCTTACTATACTGTGGACTTTTTCATGACTTTTTATGCCTTACGGATTTGTGACTTTTAACCTTAATTTATACTATGACATTTTTCATGAGTTTTATGCACCCTTATATATATGACTTTTATGCCTTACTTATACTAAACATTTGCTAGACTCTTTCATACCTTACGTATTACTATGTAACTTTTTCATGGACTTTATTATTCCTTACTATTACTATGACTTTTTATTCCTTATATACTTTAGAATTTTTATTGCCTTACTAACTATGACTTTTTATGCCTTACTTATTACTATGAATTTTTTCATGACTTTTTATGCCTGTACTATACTATGACATTTGAAGACTCCTTCATACCTTACTATACTATGACTTTTTCATGAGCTTGTATTATTCCTAACTATACTATGACTTTTTTATTTTTGTTACGTATACTTTTGAAATATTTATTGCCTTACTATACTATACGTTTTTATGCCTTACTTACCATGACTTTTTTAATGACATTTTTATGCTCTTACATACTATGACGTTCTTTATGCCTTACTATTACATTAATGACTTTTCATGCCGTGTGACTTATACCATGACTTGTTATGACATTTTTATGGCCTTACTATGACTATGACTTTTTCATGACTTTTATTCCTTATATTACTATGACTTTTTCATGCCTTACTAAACTTATGACTTTTTATTGCCTTACAATACTATGACTTTTTATGCCTTACTTTACTATGACATTGTTATGCCTTACTATACTATGAATTTTTCCTTGATTTATTATGCCTTACTATACCGGGACTTTTTTATGCCTTACTATACTACGACTTTTTTATGCCTTACTATACTGTGACTTTTTTGTTCCTCACTATACTATGACGTTTTTTAGACTTTTCATGCCTTACAATACCTTGACTTTTTTATGCCTTACTATACTATGACTTTTTCATGAATTATTATGCCTTACTATACTATGATGTTTTTATGCCTTACTATACTATGACTTTTTTATGCCTTATTATACCATGACTTTTTATGACATTTTTATGCCTTACTATACTGTGACATTTTTCATGACTTTGTTATCCTTGACATATACTATGGACTTTTTAATGCCTTACTTTACTATGACATTGTTATGCCTTACGTATACTGTGACTTTTTCATGACTTTTATGCCTTTACATAAAATACTGTGACTTTTTTCTTAAAATAAACCCCTTTTAATTTATTAACTTATGACTTTTTTTTTTCCCTATGGGGAGTCTTTTATTTTTTTAATTTTTTTTTTTGGCCCCATTTTACATATACGTATGACATTTTGGTTTGAGACTCTCATACCTTACTATACTATGACTTTTCATTACTATTTATTCCTTATATTATACTATGGACTTTTAGTTGTTACTATACTTTTGAATTTTTATCCTTACTATACTATGCGTTTTTTATGCCTTACCTATACCATTGACTTTTTATTGATTTTTATGCTCTTACTATACTATGACGTTTTTTATGCCTTACTATAACTATGGACGTTTTTTCATGACTTTTTATCCTTAACCTATACTATTTGAAAATGTTTTTTGAGACCCTTCCATCCGAACTATTACTATGACAGTTTATGGCCTTATTATACTATGATTTCTTTATGCCTTATTATACTATGACTTTTATTGCCTTTACCTATACTCACGGACTTTCTTGTCTCACTCATACTAAATGACGTTTATTATGACTTTTTATGCCTTACTATTACTATTGACTTTTTCATGACTTTTTATTTGACTTTTTCATGACTTTTTATGCCTTTACTATACTATGACATTTTTGAGGGACTCGTCATACCTTACTATTACTATGACGTTTTTAGTGCCTTTACTATACTATGACTTTTTATATGCCTTACTCACTACTATGACTTTTTCAGGACTGAGTATGCCTGACTATACTATTACTTTACATGACTTAATTATGGCCTGACTATACTATTTACCTTTTCATGGACTTTTTATGCCTTACTACTACTTATGATGTTTTTGAGACCCTTCATTCCACTAACTATTTACTATGAAACATGTTTAATGCCCTTACTATGCTATGACTTTTTATGCCTTATTTACTAATGACTTTTTATTGCCTTACTATACTATGACTTATTTCTTGATTTATGATGCCTTACTATTACTATGACTTTTATTGCCTTACTATTACTATGACATTGTTATGCCTTACTATACTGTGACTTTTTCATGACTTTTTATGCCTTACTATACTGTGACTTTTTCATACCTTAATATACTATGACTTTTTCATGAGTTATTATGCCTTACTATACTATGACTTTTTATGCCTTACTATACTATAACATTTTTGAGACTCTTCATACCTTACTATACTATGACTTTTTCATGACTTATTATTCCTTACTATACTATGACTTTTTATTCCTTACGATACTTTGAATTTTTATGCCTTACTATACTATGACGTTTTTATGCCTTACTATACCATGACTTTTTATGACATTTTTATGCCTTACTATACTATGACTTTTTCTTGATTTATTATTCCTTACTATACCGTGACTTTTTATGCCTTACTATACTACGACTATTTTATGCCTCACTATACTATAACTTTTTATGACATTTTTATGCCTTAGTATACTATGACTTTTTAT
>NW_019200768.1:0-271 GCF_002260705.1 Seriola dumerili
AGTGAGTTGTTGGTGAGAGATTCTCAAACAGCCAGGTCTCAGTTTTCCAAGTGTAGGGTCCTTATTAAGGCCATTGCTGCCACTGCTCTCACTTCGTTAAGGCTCCAGGATGTTGTCACAATAGATGTTAAGAGTCATTGGGCCACCTGGATGATTTGGGGATAATTTTACAGTGTGGTAACAAAATATATTTTGGAACAATGGGCTTTTATATATGAGTTACACAACTGCAATGTACCAACACCACAAATAGCAGCACAGACAAACTTAC
>NW_019200769.1:0-107 GCF_002260705.1 Seriola dumerili
AGTCTGGAGCTGATGGAAAAACTTCAACACAACATCCTGGAGGAGACGAAGCCTTTCCAAAGCAGTGTGGCCGTGCAGCCAGTCTCCTACCAGCTGGAGAAAGAGGG
>NW_019200770.1:0-102 GCF_002260705.1 Seriola dumerili
ACATCGATACTAGAGCCTGGTGCTCTGTATATACAACTAATGATTACATTTTTATTTTTTTCCTTATAAATTTCAACTGTTATAGATTCCAAAATATCATCA
>NW_019200771.1:0-143 GCF_002260705.1 Seriola dumerili
ATTGTTTTTCGATAAAACCATGATGTAGTGTGTATAGCAGAACATTTTTATTTGGTATTGTTAGGATATGCCACAACAACGAATGATACCACCTAAGAATATACTTATATACTTACTTTAAGGAGCATGATGTCTTTACCAGT
>NW_019200772.1:0-148 GCF_002260705.1 Seriola dumerili
CACTTTTGCTAAACCTACACCTGATGTCCACACCACTGTCAAGGTTTTGAGCCCCTAAAACCGAGACATCTGGAAATGCTGCTGGGCCTTGGCCCACGGAGTCCGGTCCGTAAAAGCCCAAAGAAATTACATGAAGCCACCACCCTGA
>NW_019200773.1:0-162 GCF_002260705.1 Seriola dumerili
TGTCACTGTGGTAACCATCATGTTGCCATAGTGACACGCTGACTCTATCACTGCGAACTTCAACATCACGTCTGTTCTCACCTTCAACCTGTAAACCTGCTGACATGGACCAATCACTGCCCTGAAGGCTCTGTGATGTCACTGTGATGTCACCATTAAGAC
>NW_019200774.1:0-118 GCF_002260705.1 Seriola dumerili
CTCTCTGTTGGTACCAGGCTAACAAATGGTAGTTGCTATGAACATAAACATCCTGACTGGTCCTACAGCTGATGGTGATGGAGCCACCCAGAGCAGAGCTCACTGCTCCAGACTGAGT
>NW_019200775.1:0-913 GCF_002260705.1 Seriola dumerili
TGAACTGATTAGATTTTGGTAGTCAAAGGTCAAAGTTCATGGACATGGTGACCTCACGTTCTTTTGTGTTGACCATATAAGGAACTCCCCGGAGGAAATTTTCATTACTCCTATCACACTGTGATCTCACAAAACACGTTTCATTCACTAATTATGACACAGTTTAAGTCACGCTTCAGGAGATTGTTCAGTGCTGTATCTCAGGTAAGGAGAGGTTGTGACCGTATTTCCTGTAACTTGGCTGGTTGGCGGAGGCATGCAACTGTGAGGCAGTAACTCCAGTTTACTGTAAGATCGGTTTTACCTAGAATGAACGGGAATAACAAAAGAGCTTTTCACATTTCATGCTAGACTATACAGTCTCTTACATCACCGAGTTAACTGAGTGCACTCACAAAATAAATATTTACTGTAAGTGAGATAATTCTTGTCAGATGATAACACCACAAAAATTCTGTCCATATGCTTCCATTATGTTCTGGCAGCTTTTCAGGTTTGCCTTTGCTTGATTACACAGGAGATATCTACACTGTATATGCAAAGAACCATTTAATCAGCCATTAATACACGGTTTAGTTAGTCATTTAGATAATTCCGCTTGGTACGCTGCTTGTGCTTTTAGAGGGGGAATCCATATCCCTGTAGTCTGTATTCCTGAACAACCACAGAATGAAAATAGAAAAAACTACAAATATACTGGATATAAAATCCAAAGCAGCTGCACTGTTAACTGCAGCAGTCACAGATTAGTGGGACTTAATCTTTTTGACTTTTGACTCACAAAGCAAAGCAATCCCTCTAACCCCTGACCCCTGTCCCTGCCACATACTGTAAGAAAAGACAGTCACATCTCACAGTCTTTTATTTGATTAATCATCAGCAGGTTGGATGGTTTACAAGAAAGAAAAAAAAA
>NW_019200776.1:0-118 GCF_002260705.1 Seriola dumerili
TAACTTCTGTGTTCGACATGGGAACAGGTGTATCCTTCTTGCTATCGCCACCACACTATTTTGTGCTTGCGCACTGAGAAGAACTTCGTTCTCTCAAAACTGCATAATAAGTAATATT
>NW_019200777.1:0-450 GCF_002260705.1 Seriola dumerili
CAGAGTTGAAAAAAGACCCGTACGTACACAGATTACTATCACACCAGAAACCCCTCAAGGTCTTGTCCTCCGTACTTAAATCACCTGCAGTCAAACACATACACACAGTGTTGGAGAGTAACTAATTACATGTTAGCGGGGTTACATCATTAAATTACAAAATAAAGGTACCAAAATAAATGTAGTTAAATTACAGTTACTAATCAAAATGTCGGTGATTACAAAGAGGTTACATATGAGTATATTCTCTTCACATTTAGAATGAAATATTCATTCTGTTGCTTTGCATCTTTTTGCATTTCTAACTTACTTCAGCATGGTGTTTTCATTAAATATTAACATGGACAAGTCATGGGGTTGTGAGATTTCTACAGGGCACCAGCAGACTAATTGAATGCTACTGAAAAGTAATCAAATGTAATCAATTACATTACTTTGTTTAAGTAATTA
>NW_019200778.1:0-102 GCF_002260705.1 Seriola dumerili
ATGACTTTTCATGCCTTGATATACTATGATGCTTTTATGAATTTTTTATACCTTAATATACTATGACATATTTATGACTATTTATACCTTACTATACTATGA
>NW_019200779.1:0-145 GCF_002260705.1 Seriola dumerili
TTATGGGAAGACAGCAGACAAATAGATAAAAACTGTAAAAATATATATATATATTGTAAAAACTTATAAAGTAAATAATTTGTCATTTCCGTGCAGCTTGGTAACGAATATGTCGCGGCCCTGTACCTGTCCACACCCTGGGGGT
>NW_019200780.1:0-110 GCF_002260705.1 Seriola dumerili
CATAGTATAGTATGGCATAAACTTAAAAAAAACATCATAATATAGTATGGCATAAATTTTCAAAAACGTCGTAGTATGATATGGCATGAAAAGGTTTCAAAACATCATAG
>NW_019200781.1:0-152 GCF_002260705.1 Seriola dumerili
TGCCTGTCAACATCTGGGACAATTACACTCTAAAAGTCTCTTTTTAAAACAAACTTTTTGGTCCATTGTTAGCTACATCAAAAATAAATATTTACTGTTGTTGTAATATTGGCTAAAGGATATGTGTGTGTGTGTGTGTGTGTGTGTGTGTG
>NW_019200782.1:0-153 GCF_002260705.1 Seriola dumerili
CTGTCCTAATATTTTCATAATAAATTGTGTTTTTTTTTTCCAGCGACTTAAGTGAAAGAGAACTGAGAGGCCTGGAAAGAAATGGACGATAGTTTGTCCCCAGATTTCCTCTGTCAATGAGCTATTTTAAAACCCCACACTAAGTAATATTCA
>NW_019200783.1:0-114 GCF_002260705.1 Seriola dumerili
ACATCATTTGAGGCTTTGGAGCAGCCAGGAACAAAAGCATAACAAATGTCTAAACAGCTGGTCTGTCCTCTCATTAGAGGAAGCTGAACTGGAAGTGGTTTTCTGGCATCATCA
>NW_019200784.1:0-290 GCF_002260705.1 Seriola dumerili
CTAACTAACTAACTAACTAAAAGAGATATCACACATTAGGCTGAGACAAAGACAGAAGAGGTTTAAAGGAAATTAAACAGTTACAGTGTCTGATTTGACCAAGTCACCCATAGTCACAAAATAAAACCTTGGCGGTGAGAGGGGAACAGCAGGCCGGCCTCCCTCCCTAGATCTCAATTCTCAGTCAGGTGCACACCTCATCAATAGACCAGAGATGTAATTGGGAGCACCCCCTTCTAAGGCTTTAAAACTTAGTAATACAATTTTAAACTCAATCCCAAACCAAACAG
>NW_019200785.1:0-101 GCF_002260705.1 Seriola dumerili
ACCCCCTCTCTCCTATCCTCAGTAGCTCTGGGTCCAAAACGGAGGCTCGGCTAAAAGTCCGCATTGCTCGTCTCCAAATGGAATCCCAGGAGAAAGCTAGA
>NW_019200786.1:0-100 GCF_002260705.1 Seriola dumerili
TGTTGTTGTTGTTGTTGTTTTTTTTTCTTTTGCTTTGTCTTATTCTCTGTAAAAACAATACATCTTTTTATTGTAAGGAAAATCCCAAGAGGCTGAAGGT
>NW_019200787.1:0-294 GCF_002260705.1 Seriola dumerili
CCACATACAAATCTCTGAGGTCAACATTTCTACAGGTAAGATGTTTTTCATTGTGGTTTAACAAAATCATTTTAGCTACTAAATGTTTGACTTTCCTCACTGAATAATTGTGAAATTTGTCTGTCTGCTATTTTTATTGACAGCTAACCTATCATTTATACATAGGGGTTATCATTGGATATGTATGAAATGTTTCAGAAACATTTCCTTTAAGTGGAATTCATAATTTTTATTTATTTTTTTATTTTTTTATCTCAGTTTGCTCTCCGAGCAGCGGTGGTTTCCAGTGCAGAT
>NW_019200788.1:0-122 GCF_002260705.1 Seriola dumerili
CAGAGGCCCTCGCCCTGTTGTAGGACTATAAAGTGACTTTAGGTGTAGCTGGGTGTCTGCTTGGTGTCTGCTTGGTGTATACTAGTTTTGTTAATAATGTTTTCAAAGTAAGAGAGCAACTG
>NW_019200789.1:0-103 GCF_002260705.1 Seriola dumerili
AACGTCATAGTATACTATGGCATTAAACTTCAAAAAAACATCATACTATATTAAGCCTTAAAAAGTTATAAAAACGTCATAGTATGGTAAGGAATGAAACTAA
>NW_019200790.1:0-357 GCF_002260705.1 Seriola dumerili
AAAAAAACAGAACTCATCTGTGAACGGGTAGAAGGATTTCAGTTTCCCTGGCACGTGCCATTTGCAGTGTGACAATGTCAGTGCTGTTTTCTCAGGAAGCTGTATTCACCACTTCATGATCAGCATTAAGGGGCACGTCATTTATGAGGTCACACAGCCAGCAGACCACGCTCGCTTCAGTCTTTTCTACTCACTACAGCTTCAATCTCCAGTCCCAAGATGATACTGCATGCACACTGGAATTAATTCAAAGGTTAGATACTTACATCTTTCAACTGGTACTGCTCACAGCAGCTTTGATCATGTCTGTTGAGTTTCGTCTCACAGGTTACATACAAGCTGCCTAAAACATCTGAT
>NW_019200791.1:0-185 GCF_002260705.1 Seriola dumerili
TAAGACAAACTTTGAGTAACACAAATTCCCTGTGGTTTTGTGCTGCAAGAAGGTAAATACATGAAACATCATGTACCTTTTCCCTTCCTTGGTTTTCTGACAGTAGCATATGTCAGATTGTATGGATCAGCCGCAGCATCACCGCCTGTGGCTAAAAACAAACAACAAACAAACAAACAAACAAA
>NW_019200792.1:0-146 GCF_002260705.1 Seriola dumerili
TGTGTTGACCGCTCAGGAGGGAGCTGGCCTGGACATGATAGCAGCAGACCTTGTGAAAAGGTACCAGCGGGCTGGTGTGGATCCCCCTGTTGCCCTGTATGTAGACTGTGGCTGCTGTGCTGAGGCAGGAAAGACCAAGCTGAGTG
>NW_019200793.1:0-148 GCF_002260705.1 Seriola dumerili
TACCTTTTGTGTCAAGCACAGAACAACACACAGGGCTCCTGTGTGCTGAAAAGGGTGGCCGTGACTTTGCACTGCCTTCGCTTCAGGATCTTCGCAGTGAAGTAAAGCGGCAAGTCACAGATTGGTCTTTAGCACCGTGCCACTGATT
>NW_019200794.1:0-172 GCF_002260705.1 Seriola dumerili
CCATTGTTGTCTACAGACACCTGGGTGCAAATAGCATTGTTGGCTACAGACGTGGGTGCTTATCTCTACCATACTATATATACCTGCGTGTAAATAGCCACATTGGCTATTCACCCTGGGTGCAGATAGCATCTGCCAAAAATCACCACATAAGCAGACAAGTGTAGCACCT
>NW_019200795.1:0-116 GCF_002260705.1 Seriola dumerili
GTAATGTCCGTAATGTCCTCATTGAGGTGCACGTTTTGAGATTTGAACAGAGTTTTTGCAACAAAGGGTTAGAGTTAGTGGGACTAGTGGCACGTCAAAAAAGTTGGCGGAAGAAA
>NW_019200796.1:0-593 GCF_002260705.1 Seriola dumerili
TTTTTCTACCTTGATTTCCTCCTCCAGTTGTCTTTTGAGGTCTTCAATTTGCTGCGTATAAGACTGTTTTCCTCTCGTGAGTTGAGACACCAGAGAATCTTTTTCCTCAAGCTGCCGCGAAAGTTCACCTAATTTTGATTGAAGAATAATATTAGTACTTTATACAATCCCCAAACACCACTGCATTCAAATCAAATGCGTTCTCCAAATACCATTCTCAGTTTGAAGCTTTGCTTTCTGCATAGTGAAGTCATTGATGGCACGCTGTCCTTCTTCTGACTTTGTCTTGTATTCATTCATCTGGTCCTCCAGAGATCTGCACATTTTTTCCAAATTATTCTGAAAACAAAAAGCATTAAAAGTGGCACATAAACTACTTAGGAGAGGTTCCAGTTATAAAGTCTCATGAAGAGGTTTTTAATGAAAAACAGTTTAACAGTTCAATACAAAGGTATTAACAACAGCACATGAACTACTTCAAAGGGAATGAAAGGTTTCAAATTAAAATGTTAATTTTCATTGAGTACAACAACATAAAATACAAAAAAGTAATTTACCTTAGCCTTCACAATCTGCTCCATATTGGAGACCAC
>NW_019200797.1:0-102 GCF_002260705.1 Seriola dumerili
TTAACAGGACATACTGCAAGGTCTTTAATTGAAGTCAGTTTTTTTTTTTTTTTTTTTTTTATAAAAATCACTAGCATTTAGCTTGTTAGCTCAGCTGTTGGT
>NW_019200798.1:0-193 GCF_002260705.1 Seriola dumerili
ATGTAACTCTCCTGGAAATAAAACAACAACAGGAAAAGAAAATCTTACCTGCAACGACGAGAGCAGAGCCGTTCTCCTGGGGCCTGTAAAAACTTCTCATGTCCAGGAGATTTTTGTCGTATGAATATCCACAGTGGACACAAAACACAGACAAACTCAGCGTTCACATCGTCTCCGACACTTGTGATATATA
>NW_019200799.1:0-224 GCF_002260705.1 Seriola dumerili
TCTTTTGTTGTCTTAATTTAGTGTCCTGATCCTTTTGCATATCCATGTTAAATAAACCCTTTGTTATTTGAGAGGTGTCTCATGAGTTTGTTGGGTCACTGGTGGAGTGTTGTGTGCCCCTTAGGGCCACTCAAGGGTGGGGGGTAACACCCGGACTTATAACCTCAACATTGTCATTGTTGTCGTCGTCGTCGTCGTCTCCCGCTTATCCAGATCCGGGTCGC
>NW_019200800.1:0-156 GCF_002260705.1 Seriola dumerili
GGAAGACATGGCCTCCATAGCCATCGCAGACCGTGAAGGCTGGACCGAAATGAGGCAGTCTGGTCCACGAGGATTTCCTAATTATTATTATTATTATTATTATTTTATTTGCGGAGACTGCCATGTTCTCTTTTTGAAAAGTGATTCCAAAGCGAT
>NW_019200801.1:0-101 GCF_002260705.1 Seriola dumerili
CGCAGCAAGCGGGCCTCGGAGACGTTTAACGAGGCATCGTTGGACTTTGGACAAACTTTTCCGGACTTTGGACAAACTTTTCCGTTGTGACATGTGGCTTT
>NW_019200802.1:0-220 GCF_002260705.1 Seriola dumerili
ACTGTAATTGTTGAAAGAAAATTTCAATAAAAAATAAGTAATAAAAAAAAAAAGAAAAACAGAAAAATTAGCAAAAGGACAGGCTGATGTTATTTTGACAAAAAAAATGTATTGTGTGTATTTGTCCCTTGTGTCCGGTGGGGGGCATCACTGACAAATTGATATTCAGTAGAGATGAGTCCAATGATAGCCTTATTAACAAAGATACACTGTAGTAATG
>NW_019200803.1:0-204 GCF_002260705.1 Seriola dumerili
TTCAGACCTCAGCCCTGCTCTTCTCTGAGTATAGTTTTAATGTTCCCCCTTTGTCTACAAAAGTGCATTCATACGTTCAGCTGAAACTACAAAGACTCTTCAGCATTTAGGCCTTTACACTGTGTGATTCAGGGCTGCTTGAGGCGAACATTGACATTCCAGAGAAATGTGCTCAGATCTGCTCTTCGGTCACAAAAAACTGTG
>NW_019200804.1:0-274 GCF_002260705.1 Seriola dumerili
AGAAGTTCCTTCAAGGCGTTACTGAGATATTGTGTCCACGAGAACGGAGAACTGAAAACAATACGGCTGTCGGCGGCGCAGAAGCACAAAAATGAAGCATGGATAGAAAATGACGTGTTATTCTTTCTTATATTATCATTATTCTTTGTCACAGGTGGTGATGATGTGGCTGGTCAACACAACGTGACGTATGCTACTGTCAGAAAACCAAGCAAGGAGAAAGGTATATCACATGTTCTTTAAATGCTAGCAGCGTGGTTCTACAGAGCAATGC
>NW_019200805.1:0-144 GCF_002260705.1 Seriola dumerili
ACACCTGGAAAGGTGTGACTCTGAAACCCTCAGTACTCCCTGGAGATTTTTTTGATACTTCAGTCGAGCATTAGTTGAACAAAGACGACCTAACTGATCAAAATTTGCTTTGCCACATGAAATGAAATGTTTTTCCCGGCTGAT
>NW_019200806.1:0-144 GCF_002260705.1 Seriola dumerili
GGCTAGCTAGCAGTCAGTTAGCTAGCAGCCAGCACTGGGAAAGTTACTTAAAAAATGAAATTAATTGCTCAATGACTACTTGCTGAAAAAGTAATTACATTTCTACAGAGTTTGTGACTAGCTAGCAAGTTTAGCAGACACAAC
>NW_019200807.1:0-145 GCF_002260705.1 Seriola dumerili
GAATCCAGTGTTTCTGTCCTCTGACCCCAAAAATTGAGGGTTTAAATGCAGTTTTTAAACTTGTTAAGGTGTTTTAAAGCTACAGGCCCCCCACTGTGTAACGCAGGTTCTCTGTTGAACATTTGAAGTCCAAGCCCAAGTCCAG
>NW_019200808.1:0-129 GCF_002260705.1 Seriola dumerili
TTTCCACTGCATGGAACCTATTGGGATCCTATTTATGGATAACACAAGGCTGAGCTGATCCCTGCATGCCTGAATGAATGTAAATGATCATGGAAACAAGGAATTTTATAATATGTACATATATATATA
>NW_019200809.1:0-246 GCF_002260705.1 Seriola dumerili
ATACTAAGGCATAAAAATGTCATAGTATAGTAAGGCATAGAAAACGTCATAGTATAGTAAGGCATAGAAAACATCACAGTATAGTAAGGCGTAAAAACGTCACAGTATAGTAAGGCGTAAAAACATCATGGTATACTTAGGCCTAAAAATGTCATAGTATAGTAAGGCATAAATGCGTCATAGTAAAGTAAGGCATAAAAATGTTATAAAAAACGTCATAGTATACTAAGGCATAAAAATGTCATA
>NW_019200810.1:0-113 GCF_002260705.1 Seriola dumerili
AACACATTTATTTGTAGAATAAGCAGTAATTATTATTTTGAACGATTATTTTGGAAAAAATTAAAAAAAAAATTAAAAATCACTTTCCATCAGGGAGGGCGGCGCCCTAGCGC
>NW_019200811.1:0-104 GCF_002260705.1 Seriola dumerili
AGGGCCATGGATGAGAAAAAAAAATGAGAGGAGGAAGATGTTTTTTCATCATGCACTTCAAAGTGTAAAGTCGAAATGTGGAGAATAAACTTGACATTTCGAGA
>NW_019200812.1:0-109 GCF_002260705.1 Seriola dumerili
TAACACACACAGATAAAGAAACAGTAGAAAACTTGACTAGTGGTGCTTCAGTAACTACAGTCGTAAAACAGCTGAGTGTGTTGTTTGATGTGAACAGAGTTTAATGGAG
>NW_019200813.1:0-420 GCF_002260705.1 Seriola dumerili
GATGTGTGGTTATAATTAGATTTTCACTGGAAATGTTTGACTTGAAAGGGTCTGTATGTGTCGTCTGTGTTTTGCAGGTAAGCGAGCACAAAACAAGTCGAGACAATGGCATGGCTCAAATATATTTTGAGCCTGAGGAGTTTGAATGGCTTCCTTGGACCTCCGTAAGGATTTGAACCACCCAAATAACCTGGTCTTTTTTACAACAGGAAAAGGCCCGGCCAAGAATCTGGTCCATTACATGCAGGCAGTGTGGGTTGAGATGAAACTTCCGGGAAGGCCCAAATCTATCGATCTGAGGACGGCCGTGTCGACTCATGTTTGTTCTCTTCGCCCACTTGTCCTGAAGCAGAGTTGCAATCAAAACTCTTTCAGCTTTTTTAACACTACCAATCTCTTTGTCCCTCTCTTCTACTGTCT
>NW_019200814.1:0-197 GCF_002260705.1 Seriola dumerili
GGAAATTTATTTCAGTGAGAGCCATATAATATATTTTAAGACTGAATTCAACTAAATGTGAGTATAATAAGCCTCTGAATTTATTCTTTTAAATAATGTTGTTATAATACTCACCATTAATGCGACTTCTGGTGCTGCATGGATTTGCTGATGGCTTTGTAGTCTGGTTGGTACTTGGTGAGGTTAAGCTTCATGCA
>NW_019200815.1:0-101 GCF_002260705.1 Seriola dumerili
CTGTACTATGAAGTTTTATGCTGTACTATGGCATTTCTTAAAATTTTTATGGCTTACTGAAATATAATTGTTTTGCCATTTTTATGCCTTACTATACTATG
>NW_019200816.1:0-102 GCF_002260705.1 Seriola dumerili
TTGTAGAATAAGGCTGACATATCCTGTGTGTGGTGTTCTTGTTATGCTCTCCAATGTCACAATTGAAATCTCTCCTCTCACACTGGTGGTGATGTCTCTGGA
>NW_019200817.1:0-140 GCF_002260705.1 Seriola dumerili
TGGACCTGCTGGAAAAATTAACATCAGTAAAGGCCAAAAGTCTCTACTGGGGGTTGTGCTGTGGGTGTTGAATCTTCAACTACCCAACATGGCTTGGATATGGAGGTGGATGAGGGGCCCTGCCAGGTGCCTCCTGGCGC
>NW_019200818.1:0-112 GCF_002260705.1 Seriola dumerili
GTAGATAAAAGGCAATGATAAAACTCTAGTTAAATGCAGCTTTATAAGAATTTGTTTTTAAAAGAATATTACACTTTACAGATTGTGCATGAGAGCACAGATAGTCACTCTG
>NW_019200819.1:0-561 GCF_002260705.1 Seriola dumerili
AAAAAGAAAAGCGCTCCTCAGAGATTTCTTGGAGATTCGGTTTTCCTGTCAGAAGATCCGAGAACAGATGCCGGTTTCAGACGAAGCGGATTTCAAGTCTGATGGTTTAAATGTTTCCATTTGACCCGAAACCAAAATCCCGCTGCTGGACGTCACCGCCGGTGTCTCACTTCAACTCCCCGTCCATGCTGAGACGGAGCTTCAGGTGTGAACGCTGCAAAGAGCTAGCTGTTGATGTAGCACACAGATTGTAGAGGCGGCGTGTTCGTCAGTGTCGGTGTACACGAAGAGGAGAAGACGTCCACACGCCTGCGTGAGTCCAGATGTTTCAACTCATGAATGTTCTTCAAAAAATGTAGAAAAACGAGAAGAAGAAAAAGAGTTGAGGGAAATAAGAGACAGATGTGGAGCAGAGGCGGGTGATCTGATGATCTTACATCACGAACGATGTCACATGATTAAAAGTTCAGTCTCCGTTAGCTCCAGACCTTGTTAGCTGTCAGACGGCTAGCCTAGCCCGCTGAACTGCAGCTGGAGTCTCTCTTCTCCACCTGAGCAGAA
>NW_019200820.1:0-169 GCF_002260705.1 Seriola dumerili
CTAATGATTGATAAATGATGATGATAAATTGAAACAGTTCACTGGACTTTGATGAATTGTGAGACAATTTTGACTCTTTAAAGAGCTGCATTCAAAACATCTCTCATTGCAATTTGGTCGGCTAATTGACTAGCTACCTGGAAGTAGCTAGATGTAAGAAGTTATTCCA
>NW_019200821.1:0-452 GCF_002260705.1 Seriola dumerili
GGGCCCCCCCCCCCCCCCCGTTTGTAGGCTTAAGTTAAAGATCCTCTGGAGATATATCAAATATACTCGTTGTATCGTGGCTTGTTCCATGTGGGATGTAGTAAATGACAATATTGCAAACAACGAGTATAAAGTGTCACATAATTGTTTTAAGATGCTGGCATGAAGTTGTCCTTGGCTTCTGGCTCTTCTTGCTCTCTCCTGTATTGCACACAGATCCAAAACCTCTATTCTGACGAGAACACCCAGAACAATCAGCTGGATAATTGTTACTTTTCATTATTAACCCATGGTGGTATAATTCAGTTAACTGTGTGTGTATGGCTCCAGGCTGCAGCATACAAAACATACCGGGATCAACAACAGATGAACTACGAGCTAGTCAGTGCATTTCTCCATCTGTATGTGACGGTCTTTCACTGGATGTTTCCAGAGATCGCTCGTGTTTCTGC
>NW_019200822.1:0-110 GCF_002260705.1 Seriola dumerili
AATCAAACATGAAACATTTTGGGGATTAGAATATTAGAAACATTCAAAGGTCACGGTGTGTTTCTTAAGTGTTTGTGTGCATGCACACATACAAGTTTTTGGGAATGTGA
>NW_019200823.1:0-100 GCF_002260705.1 Seriola dumerili
CACCGTAGCAAGACTTGAGCTGTCAGCAGCTGTTGTTGCAGACAGTTCAATCTTAATAACGATGCCAGACGATTTGATGTCTTTGTGGCAAACCGCATCC
>NW_019200824.1:0-112 GCF_002260705.1 Seriola dumerili
CAGACACAACTACAGGTGCTTCACAGAGTCGTGGAAACACAGTAACAATAACACATTGAGATCACAATTAAATAGCATTTAAAAACAAACTATTTCAATATATAAAAATATT
>NW_019200825.1:0-213 GCF_002260705.1 Seriola dumerili
AAAAAAAAACGTCATGGTATAGTAAGGCTAAAAATGTAAAAAAAAAATTCATAGTATAGTATGGAAAAAAAATGTGAAAAAACATCATAGTATAGTAAGGCTAAAAAAGGTCATACACAATATATACTCTAACCAGGACTAGAACCCTCAACCGTTGGGTTGAAAGTCATCACTTTTAACCACTGTACTACCCCCAACTGTGGCACTAAGTCT
>NW_019200826.1:0-167 GCF_002260705.1 Seriola dumerili
TGAATTTAGAATATTAATAGCGTTATCGTTTGACCATTAGTGTGTATTTTCTGTTTGATTCTGTGAACTATCAGTTATTTGTGCAGCATTATTCCTAAATTAAATTTGGTCAGAATAATGGTTTTAGTTTTTTTTTGCCACTTTCTTCATTCTTTCCTCAGAAAAGA
>NW_019200827.1:0-161 GCF_002260705.1 Seriola dumerili
TTTTGACCACTCATACTGGCTACCTCCCGCTCTGGTGTTTCTTTTATGTGTTCGTGAGCCTTCGTATTGGGGAGGATTTTCTTGAGGCAGCGTCGGATATATTCTCTGTATTTGTCTTTCTTGTCCTACAGCTGCAGCTCCTTCCTCCTCGCTTTCTTCCT
>NW_019200828.1:0-195 GCF_002260705.1 Seriola dumerili
GAAGCTCGTCTGAATTCAGAGGAAAGGCGTTACAGACCTACCTGCCTCACATCCTGACATTTGTGAACTACTGTATATCAGTTTTTTGCGAGCTTTCATTGAGTCGTTTTAAAGCTAATGAAGTTAATCCATTTGTCATTGTTGATTTATCTCTGAAGTTTTTGATCATTCCCCCCATTAATAACCCTCTGGTTT
>NW_019200829.1:0-273 GCF_002260705.1 Seriola dumerili
ATTGATGCAGATTTAGATCTAAAAATACAATATAATTGAATATTATATAAGAGTTTTATACATTCACATAATGATTTATAATCACACAGACGTGTTTTCTGGGGATGTTATTGTGGGTCCCTCAGGCTGTGGCAGGCAGAGACAGATTTAGCTGCAGAGGAGCTGCTGCTCCTTCACCAGGAGAACTGACTCTTTCTCCTCTGGGGTTCATATTTGGAAGTTTGGATTTCTTTGGCTGTTTCTCTGCAGTGGAGGTTTCTCACTGCAGAGAAC
>NW_019200830.1:0-206 GCF_002260705.1 Seriola dumerili
TACCTTATTTCTTTTCGTGACCAAAAGGATAGTTCCAAACACTGACACACACTTTCACATGAGCGAGATTCTGGGACCTTGCATAGTGAGTGTTTTGGCCCATCTGGCTCTGAAAAATATGCAGGCATCCATAAAAGGAATCGATAATCTCGGACATATGCAAGTCCGATAGTTTGCACAATTTGGAGGCGGTTCTCAACTGGATC
>NW_019200831.1:0-119 GCF_002260705.1 Seriola dumerili
CATCATAGTATAATAAGGCATAAAAGGTCATAAAAACGTTATAGTATGGACAGGCATGAGACAAAATAATATAATTAGCAATAAAAACACCAAAAAAGATTTTAGTATAGTATGGCAGA
>NW_019200832.1:0-136 GCF_002260705.1 Seriola dumerili
ATACCCAGAACAGAAGAAGCTCTCCTTAGTTTCTTTATTCACTAACAGGAAAAATCTCATGAGCACACAGATTATGACCTTCTGCTAAACGGTTAACGTGTCCATTTACACTAAAAGTACACTTGACATTCTGAAT
>NW_019200833.1:0-247 GCF_002260705.1 Seriola dumerili
AAAAACTGAGTTCACATCAGCCCTGTTTCAGCATCCTTGCACCGGCTGCCCATTTATTTCAGGCCTTTAGATCAACCTGCCAGAGGAGACCAGACTCACAGAGTCCAGTGATGTTTATTTTCATTGTTACTTTGATTTGTTTGTTTCATATTAAATGTTGTGAAGTGCTATACAAATAAAGTTTTATAATCATTATTAGTATTAATAGCATTCTTGAATTTTGCCACTAATGTAAATGTGTATTGTC
>NW_019200834.1:0-147 GCF_002260705.1 Seriola dumerili
AGCAAAAAACAATCATTTTCTATGGATTCAGCATGCGCAGCAATGGCAGACATAAAAAGGAAACAGTAAACATCATTGATACTCTGATCTCTGGAACACAGACATATAGACACTCAGTGTTGTTAGGACATTGGTGACATTCAATAT
>NW_019200835.1:0-116 GCF_002260705.1 Seriola dumerili
CATAGTATAATAAGTGTAGTAAGTAAGTTTCATAAAAACATCTTGGTGCACCCAAGCCTAGAAGCCACAGATAGCTCAATATCCTCAAAGGGAAATGGAATTAATGAAAGTACTAT
>NW_019200836.1:0-153 GCF_002260705.1 Seriola dumerili
CCACAGCATAGTCTATAGTATTTTTTCAAAATAAAATACTTTCTCAATGACCTTGACAGCTGGTCAGTGCTCCTGTTTCTATGGAGATCTGCACTCATTAATAATTATAATTACAGTTATTATGTTTTGTAAGGTATACCATTACATTTACAT
>NW_019200837.1:0-162 GCF_002260705.1 Seriola dumerili
GTATATACATAATTGATATTTTTGTTATAATTTCTTTTCCCTCTCAAAGAATATTTGGCTGATGTAGGTGTTATTTACAACCCTTCTGAACTGCTGTTACTATTACTATCAGTCTTCAACCTTTAGTTACAGCTAATTCATAGGCAATGTGTTTTAGTGCAT
>NW_019200838.1:0-105 GCF_002260705.1 Seriola dumerili
GAATAATGAGCCACAATATAATGTAACATGGGCTCCTGTCAATAACTGTCAATATAAAGGAGGGACGCAGGAAAAAAGGAGGGGGAAAAAAAAGAGACCACCATT
>NW_019200839.1:0-136 GCF_002260705.1 Seriola dumerili
GGGCACTGTAGTTAGAAATCTATTTTTTCGCTCACAAATGAGGGGTAGGACCCCTGCTTTAAATGAAATTTCAACGCTTGTGTTTCACAAAAACTATAGCTATTGCTTTATGATTTAAGGTCAGGATTTCCAGTAT
>NW_019200840.1:0-151 GCF_002260705.1 Seriola dumerili
ACAGTCTGTAGGTTCATTAAAAACAGTGCAACATGACAGCAAATATCAGTGAGACCTACTCCGGTGAGTCACGTGTGATTTAGTGAGAATATATAAAGGAAAGATGAGAGTTGACAGATTTCTACGCTGTGATGACGTCAACGGAAACATC
>NW_019200841.1:0-158 GCF_002260705.1 Seriola dumerili
AAATCCAAAAAACATCAATATATTTAACTCAGGATGAGGACCTGTTGTAAACAACAAGCTACAGTTAAAATCTAAGAACTTAATCTAAGAATTTAAGAACAATTAAGATCACATCTTTAAATTAATATATGAGTCTAACACCGCTTCACTACATCACG
>NW_019200842.1:0-126 GCF_002260705.1 Seriola dumerili
TTTTTATTGATTTAAAATGGTTTTACTGATTACAGAAATTTATGTGTGTTGTATTTTAAAAATTTGTATCTGTTTAATTTTGAAGTATGTGAAATAAGTGTCAATAAAATTTTTCGAAAGAAAAAA
>NW_019200843.1:0-132 GCF_002260705.1 Seriola dumerili
GAAGCTGAGTGACGTCTTCAGTTTTGAATTTCTGATTTTGAATTTCTAATTTTGAATTTCTAATTTTTGATAATTTTTTATGTAAAATAAATGTTATCAAAGAGCGAAATAAAGCGTCCAACAATATAAAAT
>NW_019200844.1:0-361 GCF_002260705.1 Seriola dumerili
TTATTGCTGCATTTGTTGTGAAATGAAACATATTTTCTGATTATTTCAGCAAGTAAACCACAACCTCAATTCATACAGCAACATTTTGTAAAGGTGATGTAACTAACAAATTTGGATTACTGAGTTTACACTTACGTTCACACACAGGTGTGGGGCTCCACCCTGCTCTTGTACCTAATCTTGTGCATGTTGGATCTCTGGCCTCAGAGCGCTTATATGTCGGATTGCACTCAAATTCCAAGTATTCATGTTGTTTGTACTCTTGGATATTTCCAAGCACATATCCATTTTCAATCACTGGTACCGGACATGTCACCTCTGTCCAAGAAAAACACACAACCAAGACATTTGTTCATGAAAA
>NW_019200845.1:0-168 GCF_002260705.1 Seriola dumerili
CGTCATAATATAATAAGGCATAAAAAGTCATAGTATAGTGTTGCATTAAATAGTTGCTGTTAAATAGAGTTGCCAGTTAACATAAAGTGCATGTCTTTGAACTGTGGGAAATAGCCAGAGTACCCGTAGAGAATCCATACTGTGAGTTTTACCACCATCGTGTAAGCA
>NW_019200846.1:0-140 GCF_002260705.1 Seriola dumerili
TTGAGTGCCGACGTGCCGCCTGAGCTTCTCTCACACATTCAATTTCCTTGAACTCAGTACTAATTGTCACATTTTGTTTTACTTTGAAACTTAATTTCACAAGTAATTTACAAATTTTTCATTTTCATTTTGCGAAGTCT
>NW_019200847.1:0-163 GCF_002260705.1 Seriola dumerili
ATGCATCCAGGAGGAGGCTGGGATCACAGGGTTTCCACATCATCTTCAAGTGTGGCCATTTAAAAAACACTTCCTTAAACTCCCATAGGACCTTGATGTTTTACTGATAGCAGGGTAAATGTAACACATTTAAAATCATCACTAAATAACCAAATGTTGTTTA
>NW_019200848.1:0-111 GCF_002260705.1 Seriola dumerili
AATGTTGGGGTAACGTTGGTACAATGGTTGTGACTGTCAACTTTCAATGAGGGAGTCGTGGGTTCAAATCCGCATAAGGCCCTATACTAGCATCTTCAATTTTTTACAGCA
>NW_019200849.1:0-114 GCF_002260705.1 Seriola dumerili
TTTATGCCTTACTATCCTATGACTTTTTTATGCCTTACTTTACAATGACATTTTTTTGCCTTACTAGAGTATGAGTTTCTTATGTCTTACTATACAATGACTTTTTCATGCCTT
>NW_019200850.1:0-114 GCF_002260705.1 Seriola dumerili
TTACTATCTGATCCTGTCACCCAGCACTAAATACACCTTCAACAAATTTGTGCTGGAAATGTTTCCTATCTGCACTTCATTATCCTTATATTCTAATATAGATTATCTAATAAG
>NW_019200851.1:0-957 GCF_002260705.1 Seriola dumerili
TAAGGCTTTAAAATGCCAAAAGACGTCATAGTATAGTAAGCCTTGAAAATTTAAAAAAAACGTCATAGTATAGTATGGCATAAAACATCAATAAAACATCGTATTATATTAAGGCCTAAAAGGTCATAAAAAGGTCATAGTATGGTAAGGAATTAAATAACATACTATAGTAAGCCTTGAAAATGTCATAAAATGTCAATAGTATAGTCTGACATAAAAATATCAAAAAAACGTCATAGTATAGTATGGCATAAAACGTCAAAAAAACATCATATTATTTGAAGTCATAAATGGTCATATAAAGGTCATAGTATGGTAAGGAATTAAATGACATACTATAGTAAGCCTTGAAAAATTCAAAAAAACGTCATAGTATAGTATGGCATAAAACGTCAAAAAAACATCATATTATTTGAAGTCATAAATGGTCATATAAAGGTCATAGTATGGTAAGGAATTAAATGACATACTATAGTAAGTTATATTAAGGCATAAAAGGTCACAAAAAGGTCCCAGTATGGTAAGGAATGAAAGGACATGGTATAGTAAGCCTTGAAAATTTCAAAAAACGTCACAGTATAGTATGGCATTAAACGTCAAAAAAACATCATTTTATATTCAGGCCTAAAAGGTCATAAAAAGTTCATAGTATGGTAAGGAATAAAAGGACACAGTATGATAATCTTGAAAATGCCAAAAGACGTCATAGTATAGTATGGCATAAAAATTTCAGAAAATGTCATAGTATAGTAAGGCATGAAACGTCAAAAAAACATCATTTCATATTGAGGCATAAAAGGTCATAAAAAAGTCATAGTAAGGTAAGCAATTAAATGACATCGTATATTAAGGCATAAAAGGTCATAAAAACGTTACAGTATAGTATGGCACAAAACGTCATAAAAACATTATAATATATTAAGGCATAAAAGAACATAGTATAATACGGCATCAAGA
>NW_019200852.1:0-106 GCF_002260705.1 Seriola dumerili
GACCTTCTATGACTCTGCGGTGGCCTCAGCCATCTACTTGGCTGTGGTCTGCTGAAGAGGGGGCAGGACTGACAGGGATAGGCAGAGGCTCAACAAACTGATCCGG
>NW_019200853.1:0-101 GCF_002260705.1 Seriola dumerili
CATGCTAGTTTGGTCTGGACAACACTCATCACTCCAGGTGGCTCCACCCTCTCCCAGAGGTGAAAATAAACCTTAAATAAACTTCATGGATTATGAAAAAA
>NW_019200854.1:0-125 GCF_002260705.1 Seriola dumerili
ATACGGTCAAGTATGAGAACATGGACTCAAGTCTAAGGACAAAGTGTACAGACAAAGACGCTGAGTACGAGGTCGTAGAGCAGAACGACCTTGTGAGTAACAGTCAAATATGTATGCAAAATACA
>NW_019200855.1:0-130 GCF_002260705.1 Seriola dumerili
GACAGTCAATACTTTATTGCTTCAGTATCTCTGTAATATTTTTTTTTTTAGAAAATATAAAAGTGAAAAGTGAAAATATAAAATGCCTTGACTTTATTACAAAGAATAAACTTTCCTGCACCTACATGCT
>NW_019200856.1:0-107 GCF_002260705.1 Seriola dumerili
CCTCACAGGTCTCGAATAAGTGCAGGGACATGGATAACAAAAAAAAAAAAGCCTCTAAAGCCCCCCTTTTTTTTTTTTTTTTTTTAGGAAGCTTGACAACTACCAGA
>NW_019200857.1:0-110 GCF_002260705.1 Seriola dumerili
ACATTAAATTAAAGCTTGGTCTTTTTTTTTTTTTTTTTTTTAGACACTTCTTGGTTTTCATTTCTTTGACATCCTGAAATGTGAAAATTTGTCAAACTCTTCACCCAATG
>NW_019200858.1:0-120 GCF_002260705.1 Seriola dumerili
ATTATTTGTCCTTATTTCTGTTGAAATGCAGCTTCATACTTCACACACAGTTTTTTGTTTGTTTGTTTGTTTATTTGTTTGTTTTTGGTTGAATATATTTATTGTTTTTCACATTTCATA
>NW_019200859.1:0-141 GCF_002260705.1 Seriola dumerili
AAAATAAAGTGCAACACTCCCATATCAACAATATAAAGAATGAGAAAATAAAGGTCCCTGGTTCAATCCACAGATACCAGTGAAGTCACAATGTTTGGCACGGAACTGCGACCCTTGTCATCTCTGCAACCTATCTTCCAC
>NW_019200860.1:0-1041 GCF_002260705.1 Seriola dumerili
GGGGGGGGGTAGGGGGGGTCGGGAGCTAAAAACCAAATAGCTTTGCATTGTTTGTTTTTGTGTCTAGCCTACATTGTTTGAATCTGGGAGAAAAAGGAATGCTGTGATTTGAAAACATAACCATCCATTTATGTTTTCTACCAGAATGATGCCTCTGGACTATCATGAATGCTAAGAAGTATTATGCAAGTATAGTTGTGAGGAACACAGTTAACATGCGTGTTGAAGGGTTTGAGTGTGTTTTTTGAAATTCAGAAAAGCTGCTGGCCCTGACCTGCGTGCTGCACAGATTCGTGCAACGATGATCCGGGGACGCGTTCGTAGTCATGCGGGCTATACAGTAAATCTGATTTTTCATTCTGAGACTCGTATCCTTAAACACCAATTTTCCAGTTCATTTGCTAATGTTATTAACACCAGAATCACTGGGAGATGTATGTGTTTCTGTGAAAACGCATGGAAGATTTGACGTTTCAGTCAAAAATGGCTTAAACATCATCGGGTTTATATCAGGAACTTTATCACACCTGAATGTGAAATGGATTTAAATTCTCATGAATTATAAGCTATTTTTAAAATTGAAAACACCGACTGTCTCCAGCGCTCCCTCAGACGTGGAGCTTATGCATCACTTTGCTTGTGCTTATGCTTTTTGGCTGAAGGGAAACAGCAGAAATTGTTTTCTAGCTGATGTAATTTCTTGTGCTTTTGTGTTAACTTTCGTAACGCATGATAAACAAACCCATATGCACCGCAGTGATTCAGCTGTTTTTATGCTAGTGCCATCAGAGTCTTCAAAGGCTGCAGTGAGATTGCATACTCATTATAGGACGTCATAGGATGCCAGTTTATTAGGAACTAGGAATGTAATGAAAAAGCTACTATATGTATCTGTATCTGGATTTGTACCTGAACTGGGCGGGTCTACACTTCAGTTGTTTAAATTGTTTATATCAGTGGTTTTCAAACCTTTTCACATCAAGGACCCTTAAACTGACACAAATTAGACCATGGAGCCCCATCTGATAAGATCATTTTGCT
>NW_019200861.1:0-144 GCF_002260705.1 Seriola dumerili
CTTACCTACTGACCTACCCTCAAAAACCAACTGGTAACTTGAGGTAGCTGAATCAATCCCCACAGTAAAGATACTACCGGAAAAAGCGAAATCACACCACACACAAATACTACACACTATTAATCATGCATTCACCTGATAAAT
>NW_019200862.1:0-146 GCF_002260705.1 Seriola dumerili
AACTGAGTTAATAAAGTTATTTCGCCATGTTGAATCCAGTTTTTCATGCAGCATTTGGGATGTTTTAGTGTATTCCCAAAAATATCTCAGAGAATTTTTAAAGAATGTACAGGTCTTGTTTGGTGGAATCCAAGAACTGAGAAAAG
>NW_019200863.1:0-148 GCF_002260705.1 Seriola dumerili
TCTTTACGTCACATGCAATAGACCAATCAGAGTGCCATCCCCCATTCCCTATAAAAGCCAGCTGCACTTGCACCTCAGTGGATTACTCTTATAACAACACAGATTAGCAAGCCCAGTCCTGATGCACACAGCAACATCAAGGAAGAGT
>NW_019200864.1:0-108 GCF_002260705.1 Seriola dumerili
AATATCCCACACACTGCCCTTGAGCAGCATCAAAATGTACTGATCATCCTAACGTTTCGATTTCTCTACACCTTCGGTGTCAGAAGAACTTGTGACAAAGGTCTAGAA
>NW_019200865.1:0-131 GCF_002260705.1 Seriola dumerili
TAGTATAGTAAGGCATAAAAATGTCATAAAAATGACATAATATAGTAAATCATAAAAATGTCATAAAAACAACATAAAATAGTAAGGCATTGAAATGTCATAAAAATTACAGTATAATAAGGCATAAAAAT
>NW_019200866.1:0-135 GCF_002260705.1 Seriola dumerili
CTAGCCACTGTACGCTACACAATGTCATGTGGTCATATTAGAGTAATTCAGGCACACATGTTCAAACTGGAAACCGACTCTGAAGACACAAAAAAGGAACAGCGAAATGTGCAGGGTTGCTTACAAGTGGATGTA
>NW_019200867.1:0-118 GCF_002260705.1 Seriola dumerili
ATGCTAATGCTAGCTGCTAATGCTAGCAAGCTAGCCCCAGCCCACGTTCTGCTTGACCATGTTTTTCCATCAATAATCAAATTTAAAAAATGCTAATGCTAGCTGCTAATGCTAGCAA
>NW_019200868.1:0-141 GCF_002260705.1 Seriola dumerili
GGTAGCCCTGACTGACAGCTTTAAATGGGAAAGTTATAGTTATGACACGGTTGCTGTAAATTGGGAGTGTTAGTTTAACAAATAAACGACTTTACACTTTGACTTTAAAAGCTTCTTACCGAGCCGGCTGATTTAAAACAT
>NW_019200869.1:0-248 GCF_002260705.1 Seriola dumerili
GTCTTTGTCTCTTTGAACATGCTGAAGAGCATGGTGGGAGTCTGGATTTGAAGACCAGTTTGTCCAAAGGAAAGTGAGTATTGACACGCTGGTATGTAATTGGTGTTGGAGCTAAAGCTGATTTCCCCAGGTAGGCATAGCAGCATTGCTCCTTTGAGTTTGCTTTGGATTTTTTTTATTTTTTGTAGTGTTGGGGTGAACGCGGTTGGAGACTTTGTCTCGGGAGAATGTCCATGGCTGTGGGGGGG
>NW_019200870.1:0-193 GCF_002260705.1 Seriola dumerili
ATGAGTTGATGATTCCTCACTGTGTCAAACCACTGCAGCAACACAAAGCCCATTAGAGACCTTCATGATGAACAAAATTACTTAACATCACAGTCAGCAGTATAACCATGAAGCAGTATTAGGGCCGCAATGAGGGAGAAAAATCTGAAATGTAGAGAATAAAGTCATAATATTACGAGAATAAAGTCGTAGT
>NW_019200871.1:0-114 GCF_002260705.1 Seriola dumerili
ATAAGACTATAGAAGAAAATAGAAAATGACAATGATCATTAATTCATTCATCATTGTTAATTTGTCTTTCTCTTTAGGTGCATTCTCATCCTCAGCGCCGGTCCCACCAGCCAG
>NW_019200872.1:0-235 GCF_002260705.1 Seriola dumerili
AGACGTCCCAACTGGCAACAAATCTACTTCCAGTGTTTAGCCATAAACATCTGGAGGAAACACCCTCACCCTGACTACTGCTCACACAGTGACTGAAATTATTCCACAACAACAAGCTAACTCTTCAGCGACTAATAAATATTCATGAAAAGGGCTCATACAAATATTAAAGACCACTCTGTGAATGAATATGGCTGCTGATTCAACCTTTCACAACAAACATGATATTTTAAAA
>NW_019200873.1:0-137 GCF_002260705.1 Seriola dumerili
CTCTGATGTTTTCATGCCTTACTATACTATAAAATTTTTAGAAATTTTTTGCCTTACTATGTAAAAAAACAAAATAAAAACAGCATAAATATTATGATGTTTTCTGCTGTTTTTATGACTTACTATGCTATGACCTT
>NW_019200874.1:0-134 GCF_002260705.1 Seriola dumerili
ACAGGAAGAAGATCAGAAACAGGAAGAAGAACAGAAACAGGAACAGGAAGAGAGACAGGAACAGAAACATGAACCGGAAGAGAAACAAGAACAGAAACAGGAACAAGAACAGAAATAGGAACAAGAAGAGAAAC
>NW_019200875.1:0-149 GCF_002260705.1 Seriola dumerili
GATCGATGAGTAGTGGAGTGACATGTGCCCTTTTGGGCTGATCAAAACCAGACAGGCAGCTGCATTCTGGACCATCTGCAAGGGTTTCACTGTGAGTGAAAGGAGGCCTGCCAGAAAAGCATTGCAGTAGTCGAGGTGAGAGATGGCCT
>NW_019200876.1:0-136 GCF_002260705.1 Seriola dumerili
CAGTAGAGCTCCAAAGAGGGGTGGGTTTGGTCGTTTTCAAGACGTCTCTCCATTCATTCTCTATGGGAATTTTTTCGGCTTTTATTGCCATTTACGTCGTCATGGTTACTGAATCGCTAAGAAAGGTCATAGCACA
>NW_019200877.1:0-140 GCF_002260705.1 Seriola dumerili
AAAATAAAAGCCTAGGACATAATGTAAACAAGGATAACCGAGGTTTTCAGAAGTTTATCAGAGGTAGAATTATTAGATTTTCAAGAAGATCAGCTACCTGGCTTTCTGCATTTTGTCACTGAGATATTTGAAATGTGCGC
>NW_019200878.1:0-131 GCF_002260705.1 Seriola dumerili
GTCTTTGTCAGAGATGGAGATGACGTCACTATGTCCTGTGAATATGTGTTCAATGGTCAGGATGAATGTGACAGTACTTACTGGATCTTACGTGGCTCAAGAAACACAGTCCTGGTTAGACAAGGGAAGAT
>NW_019200879.1:0-171 GCF_002260705.1 Seriola dumerili
AGTACACGCATTAACACTTTTGGTCATAAGCAACCTGAATTTCATATTTATACCTTTATGAGCTTGACAGCAGAGGAAAACACATGCAAAATCAAAATACAATTTAGATGTTTTAATTGTAAATGATGGGAAGAAACCGGAGCTCCCGGAGTAAACCCAAGATGAGAAAGA
>NW_019200880.1:0-107 GCF_002260705.1 Seriola dumerili
TATATATATATATATTTTACATAAACACAACAAAAAAAACCCCATTAAATTTGTTTTTAAGAGCGCTGGAGTCTGACACTTTACAGTTGAAAAAGTCAGTGTGGACA
>NW_019200881.1:0-153 GCF_002260705.1 Seriola dumerili
TCTCTCTCTCTCTCTCTTTCTGTCCTGTCTTTTTGGTTTAGTTTTCTTCTTTTGGGAGAAGTAGGCCGTCTGTCGGTGTCGGCCTCGTCAACACACGTCAACTTTACCTCGTTTATTTATGATGCTGTCGTCTGTTGTTCGGCCTCAAACATC
>NW_019200882.1:0-129 GCF_002260705.1 Seriola dumerili
GAGGCTGAAGAGGCTAAAATAAAGTTGTTTTTTTTTTTTTTAGAGTTGTATTTTGGTGACTTAAAGTATGACTACTGCATAAGAGAAACATGTTTGTCTCTGTAGGTTCAGCAGACGGTTCAGGACCTG
>NW_019200883.1:0-141 GCF_002260705.1 Seriola dumerili
CGGAATAAGAATTACTTCATTGACAAATAACATTGTTTTACTTATTCGCATATCCACTCGTAGTCCGTGAACGGTCTCCCCTTCTTTCGCAAGGGCATGAGTGGTCCTAAACATGGCTTTGAGTTTGGCTTTGGTCTCTTC
>NW_019200884.1:0-121 GCF_002260705.1 Seriola dumerili
ACTGAATATTGGCATGTAGATGTGTTCAGGCCGGCACTTTGGTCAAACATATAAAGTTTGGGGCACTTTGGACAACATGCGCTTGAGTTTATAACAACTTCCTTTTTCATGGCAGAATCGC
>NW_019200885.1:0-120 GCF_002260705.1 Seriola dumerili
TATCTCTACAACCCCCACCCCTTGAAAAAAAAAGAAAAAGAAAAAAGAAATATAAAACTGATCAGATTTAAGGGGGGGGGGGCCATGCGGCTCAAAATAAGTCTGTGAATTCTCATTACA
>NW_019200886.1:0-103 GCF_002260705.1 Seriola dumerili
TGTGGATTGAAATGTCATACTTACGTATGGCATAAAAATGTCAAAAAACATTATAGTTTAGTCTGGCATAAAAATGTCGAAAAACTTCATAGTATAGTATGGC
>NW_019200887.1:0-101 GCF_002260705.1 Seriola dumerili
GTCTAGCCTACAGGCCACTTATCTCGTCAGCTTTTGTTGTTTTATTTAAATCTTCGCCTGCATCTATGAGACTGTTTTCAGATAATATTCACAAAAAAATA
>NW_019200888.1:0-116 GCF_002260705.1 Seriola dumerili
AATTTTGACATTTGGCATCCATTTGAATGGGGAAAAAATTTTCTTCTTTTTCAAAATGACTAAGTGCGAATTTTGACATTTGACATACATTTGAATGGGGAAAAAATGTTCCCAAT
>NW_019200889.1:0-113 GCF_002260705.1 Seriola dumerili
CAGAGAGTCAGTCCTCAGCCAGCAGGATAACACTGATCCTTACAGTACCAGCAGCTTCTGCTACTTCTAGTATTTATTTAATAAATAACAGCAGATTAACTGATGACCAGACC
>NW_019200890.1:0-115 GCF_002260705.1 Seriola dumerili
ATTAAAATGGGGTAAATCCTTCAATTAAACTTAATGAAAAATTTTTTTAACAGCATGTGTCATTAGGGTATCGTTAAAAAATGTTCAGTATTGGTACTGATATTGATGCCCATTC
>NW_019200891.1:0-104 GCF_002260705.1 Seriola dumerili
TGTCATGGATCCACCAGATGTTGAAACTTTACTCTGAGGGTCACTGACGTTCACTGGACTAACTGTGATGAAACCAGCTTGAGACATGGAGCATTATCCTGCTG
>NW_019200892.1:0-127 GCF_002260705.1 Seriola dumerili
AGATTTATAATGTTGTTTACTTGTTTAATTTGAAAAATCTGATTTTTTTTAATTATTATTATTATTTTTTTATTATCAGGGATAGGGACGGTGCATGTTAGTGCATGTGAGTCCTTCCTGTTAAACC
>NW_019200893.1:0-153 GCF_002260705.1 Seriola dumerili
GGAAAAAAAGGGCAAGCCAGTCTTAGAATTTCAGTCCACAGAATGGATGCAGGATCTTGCATTTATGGTGGATGTTACAGAGCATCTGAATAACTTGAATAAAATGCTGCAAGGGCGCACCAAAGTTGTCACGCAGTACTATGACAGCATATG
>NW_019200894.1:0-103 GCF_002260705.1 Seriola dumerili
AACTCAACATATCCAGAGATCGTTAAACAGTGAGCTTGCGGCAGTTAACCAGTTATTGTTAGCCTAGCGTTAGCCTAGCATCAGGGGACTCGCCTTGATAGTC
>NW_019200895.1:0-105 GCF_002260705.1 Seriola dumerili
TATAAATACATTGATTACCATTGCAGATTACGATAGAAACGCCTATAAAAGAAATAAAAGAAAAACATGACTGGTAACCACAGAAACCAACTGAGGCAGAATTGA
>NW_019200896.1:0-290 GCF_002260705.1 Seriola dumerili
TCCAGTCATTGATTTCTTCCTCGTGTTTTGTCTTTAGAGCATCAGTTGCTTTTTTCTGATCTTCTTTGTTTCGAGTAGAAATTTTATTTTGCAACTCACTCATTTCTTGTTGTTGCTTTTTCTTCAATTTGTCAAATTCCTTTTTGTATCCTTTGTTTTTCATCAACTGTTCAAATATCCCATCTCTGTGTTTTTGTTGAGCTTCTACTTTCATCATCATAGTAGCAAAGTCGGTTTTGTATTTTTGTTTGAAATCATTGACTTCTTCAGCTTTCTTTCGGGCCTCTGAT
>NW_019200897.1:0-122 GCF_002260705.1 Seriola dumerili
CTACAGTATTTTGAAAATCAGCCATTTTTCAAGCTAACATAATTCCTCATATGTTATTGAAAACTAAATATTTTGGGGTGTTTGGACTTTTGGTTGAACAAAACGAGGCATCTGAAGACATC
>NW_019200898.1:0-104 GCF_002260705.1 Seriola dumerili
TGTGTCACATTTATTCAACTCAAACCACAAGAGAAATAACAGTAAACGTTTTTGTTATGAAATTAAATTAAATGCGTTGTTCTGGATGAACAAAATATTTAATA
>NW_019200899.1:0-239 GCF_002260705.1 Seriola dumerili
TTTTTTTTTTTTTTTTTATACTGGACTTGGTATACAGTGTGTATTCTGTATATTTTTTTGTATTGTGAAGAATGTCTTGTTATTTTCAATAAACAAAGCATTGAATGCTTGAACACAGGTGCCTTCAAGTTGTACAACAGCTAAATCAAAATGTGACACCAGGGGGAAAAAATCCAAACCAGTTCATGTGAATTCTGTTTAAACTTTAGATTTAATTTTCTTTACTCTGGAAAAAAAAA
>NW_019200900.1:0-738 GCF_002260705.1 Seriola dumerili
TACATATGCCCAGCGAGAGGAAAACTGCACTTAGTGCTGTTTGACGTGACACCAGGTAAGATATTTCTTATAGTAATATGTCAAAATAGAAAAAAATTACAATTGAAAGACAGGTAAGACAATTTTGAAATAAGACTGTATTTCTGATTTTTCTAACATGGTATTAGTTGGTAACTGTGTTGTTTGTCTTAATACTGAAAAACTGAAATTGGGCTGAAGTTGACCCACCTGGAGCATTTGAGTGATTTTTGGATTCACAATGTCCAGTCTTGTCATAATAGACTACAGAATCAGCACACTCATAGATACCAATCAACATCAGGGCAGAAAAGTCAGAAATACTGCTTTGGAAATACCAGTCATCATATACCATATTATTTAAATGTTAATGCAATACTATGTATTATGCTCAAACTGTTTAGTTGCTAAAGATGAGAGAGCTCTGAATGTCCTGCCAACTCTGCTTCCCCCATCCATCTACAAGAGAGGAGGAATAGGCTTCAGACCGACATCTGAGGAGTCCCGGAGGTCATTTATTGACATGCAGACTGTAAGTTTTGCTTTAGTTTTTCTACTTCAGTAAGGGTGGACATTTGTATTGCTTTATATGTTTGACAACTATGAAGGTAATTTAGGGCCAGAAGGTTTGAAATCAAAAAAATAACCAACTGATTATGAAACAAAACCCATAAATTATCAAAATAAAACTGTAAATGTAACACCAAACCTGTACACTAG
>NW_019200901.1:0-447 GCF_002260705.1 Seriola dumerili
AGACAGAAATGTCAAAAATGTTACAACCATCCCCGGTCTGTACCAACGCCTCTAAAGCTGACTGATTAACACGCATCGCATTTGTTAAATTTGTACAAGAACAGAAATGAAAATTTCAACTAGTGTACAAATCACATTTCACACAGACAGTAGAGTGAGGGTTACCTGATTCCCTGGTTAGCCATCTGACACAATGACATGACTTCAATATAAGATAAATTACATTTAAAAAAAATCTCTTTCCATTAAAAACAGCCCATAAATGAAAGAGGCTCTTCACAGCCAGAGGCCATAACATGCTGACCTCCTGATTTGTTATGTCACCTTTCAGGTGACATAACAAATTTTGAAATCTTGTTCTGGATTTAACACTGAGAAGCACTGATATTAAGATTAACATGACTCAAAATAAGATTACTCTGTGTGTTGGGAATACACTAAAGAAAC
>NW_019200902.1:0-184 GCF_002260705.1 Seriola dumerili
AAGATTTCAGCATCAGTCTTAGATAGAAAAGACACAATCGTAGATGTTACGTAGATTAAAAAGGTAAATTAAAAGTAGATTAAAAAAGGCGGTCTTGGTGATATCTTTAATGTGCTGATCAAAGGAGGGAGGGAAGAATCGAAAATGACACCCAGATTTTTGACTGTCAGATTATGAGAAATAA
>NW_019200903.1:0-118 GCF_002260705.1 Seriola dumerili
AGGTGGCCAGAGGGAAGTGGATACGAGGGTAGGGCACCAGGTTGGTCTGGAACTCCGTCAGGTCCACGTTCAGGGCGCCGTCGAAGCGCAGGGAGGCGGTGATGGAGGAGACGATCTG
>NW_019200904.1:0-598 GCF_002260705.1 Seriola dumerili
TCTTTCTGGGCACTTTCCAGCTCAGTCTGGGACTCCTCATACTTCTGCTTCCACTCAGCAAGAACCTAGTTAAACAATAATCAGAATTAGATTTACTCTATATTAATTAATCCATTCACAATTTTCTTTCTCATATTACCTTGTCAAAATTTCTCTGTTTCTTGTCCAGAGCTGCAGCAGCAGCATTGGATCTCTCCACATCCACCATGAGATCCTCAATCTCACCCTGGAGCCTATGTTTGGTTTTCTCCAGGGAGGAACATTTAGCATTAACAGCCTCCACAGCTTCTTCTGCATCTTGCAGACGCTGTGCCAGTTTCTTCCTATTTGAGAAAATACTTGTCACAACTGTTCTCCATATTTCTAAAATTATGGCAAAGAGGAAACAGATGTTCTTACTTTGCATCTTCCAACTCCTCAGTCCTCTGGATGGCATCAGTCTCGTACTTGGTTCTCCACTGAGCCACCTCAGAGTTGGCCTTGGACATGTTGCGCTGAAGCTCAGCTTTGGCCTCCTGCTCCTCCTCAAACTGCTCCCTCAAGAGATCACAGTCATGGCGAGCAGACTGCACTGCATGGGCAAGTGCATTCTTGGCCT
>NW_019200905.1:0-107 GCF_002260705.1 Seriola dumerili
CTTGAGATATGAGTTGGACTCGAGCTGAAAGACATAAAAGCTGTTGTAGTTAATATGATGCTGAATTCAGCTACGGAGGGATGTATTTCTCATAATGATCCCTATCT
>NW_019200906.1:0-104 GCF_002260705.1 Seriola dumerili
GATGTTCCTAAGTCATTTGCCTCTCAGGACTTCCGCAGTCATTTGTAAGATGACGAAACGATTGGAGGTCAGACTTGTACTGACTTCATGAATATTAAGAATGT
>NW_019200907.1:0-152 GCF_002260705.1 Seriola dumerili
ATCAACCTCCATGGCTGAAAAATGAAGCCAACACTGGAGCACCAAAAACTACAGTTCCTCTAAAGGCCACTAGATTCTGGCTCAGGTCTGGCTCCAACAGCGAGTCAATCCCTATAGACTCACAAGTTGAATTGTCCAACTTTACAGCAGAA
>NW_019200908.1:0-151 GCF_002260705.1 Seriola dumerili
TATAATATTCCAGCTTCTTAAATGTGAGGATTTTTTTTTACTCAGTTATATATAATTTTAAACTGAATTAATTTGGATGTTTGATTGTTAGTCGAACAATAATAAAAAAAATTTAAAAAACTAAAGAAAATTTTTATAACCACAAATGCAG
>NW_019200909.1:0-223 GCF_002260705.1 Seriola dumerili
AACACTGGAGATGAAAGGGTGCATGCTATCAGCTAGCTAACATTAATTAGCTGAACTGTAAATTAAGGCTAAAGTTTGAAACCAGGTAACATTAGTGTAACTTAAAGCTAAAGTTCTAGCTAACGTTAGCATTCATCTGTAGGAACTTGACACAGTCTAATTCAGAAAGTAAGACAGTAAAGCTAGTTAGTTAGCTACTGCTACTTACACCTACAGTGTCTCT
>NW_019200910.1:0-134 GCF_002260705.1 Seriola dumerili
CTCTTCCTGCTCTCTTCTCATTCTGTCCTCTTCTTCTCTCTTGTTTTCAGATCTAACTCTCTCTCGCTCATATTCTTCTTGGAGCTTTCTAAGTCTTTGTTCCTCCCGTCGTCTCTGTTCATCTTCTTGTTTTC
>NW_019200911.1:0-339 GCF_002260705.1 Seriola dumerili
TAATTCTAGTTTTTCAGTTAGTCATTGTGACTCAACACAGACAGACAGAGTTAGTTGCAGCTCCATTTTAAATGTTAGTTGCAGGCATTTAACAATGAAGCTCAGCTAAAGATTTTTCTCAGCAACCAGCAACACAGTTTAGCTTCAGCTTGGGCAGAAGAAGCAATCCCAATGCTATTTCTCAAGAAATTGCATTGTCTAGTTTATATATGCATTCATAGTTCATTAGTTTATTGTTTAATTTTTTGATAACTGTGAAGCAAATTATGAATACATGTAATACAGTAAAACAGTAAAACAGAGGAAGGGATGATGACATCATCACAAAAGCAGAATCAG
>NW_019200912.1:0-223 GCF_002260705.1 Seriola dumerili
CATTACAAATATTCACTTATTCCTTTCTGGCCTGCAACCTTCTTTACATTTTTACATATTGTTTCAGTCTGTCAATTACAAAAACAAACTATCATTTACAACTGCAATTCAAATTCACATATTGCACTTTCACTTAGCACAACCAATCACCTGTATGGAGCCAGGAGTCAACCACAGCGTGTCTCTCATTTTTTACATATATCACTGTAGCTCAAACACTCAA
>NW_019200913.1:0-354 GCF_002260705.1 Seriola dumerili
ACTGTATGTATGTACTTCTCAAAGAGAGCAAATTCTGACAGCGATCCTAAAGTTTTAGTACATGGTAAAACAATCGAGGTGGTACAACAGTTTAAATACTTAGGAGTTACTCTTGACTCGCATCTTCTTTTTAAACGACAGATAAAAAACACTGTGAATAGAATTAAGTTTAACTTGTCCAACTTCAGGTTTATTAGAAATAACCTAACCCCTGAGGCAGCTAAAATGTATTTTGACAGTATGATTATGTCACACCTGTCCTATTGCGTAACAAGCTGGGTGTCGGCTTGTAAGACAACACTAAAGCCAATTGAAACAGTCTATAAACAAGCTCTGAAAGTATTAGACAAAAAA
>NW_019200914.1:0-121 GCF_002260705.1 Seriola dumerili
AAGAGAGACTTCACATTTATAATTTGGAACTGAGAAATGCAAGGCGGTCCTTCTTCTGATATCGTTGGTTTAAATCCTACTCAAAGGACAGGGAGTTCTTTGTATCTATAGGTAATTACAC
>NW_019200915.1:0-110 GCF_002260705.1 Seriola dumerili
TAGCTAAGTAGTTTGTCCAATAAGTTGAAAAAATAAAAAAAAAAAAAACTCTAGAACTCTATATTTAGGACCTTAGTTATTCAGGGTCTTAAATTGTGTGTTCATTGTAA
>NW_019200916.1:0-105 GCF_002260705.1 Seriola dumerili
GATGATCCACAACAACAGAAGGACAAAGTCACTCTGCTCTTTTTAGAGAGAAGATCATTGATTAGAACATATCTGATTGATTATCAATGATTTTATCTCCATCTT
>NW_019200917.1:0-128 GCF_002260705.1 Seriola dumerili
TCACTATGTATGAACTCTTCAAAGAGCCGATTATTGAGGCTCACTGACCCGTCACATATGGCGACCAGATATCCGACATGCTAAAGTCACTGATGAGCTACAGCCAATGAGAGCGCGGGGCACGGGAT
>NW_019200918.1:0-184 GCF_002260705.1 Seriola dumerili
TACCTGCTTCAGTTGAGGACTCCTGTGTATGAATTTACAATATTAAATGACAAACCCCTACAAGATAATGATCCTTCCGCATTGGCTTCACTTTTCAGCACCAGATTTAATATACAGTCTATGGTTTTATCCAAACACCAGACTCGTGGTGGCTAAAGTTAGCAGCTAATGTTATTGAAAATAT
>NW_019200919.1:0-221 GCF_002260705.1 Seriola dumerili
GTCATTTTTATGCCTTATTATACTATGTCATTTTTCTCACTTTACTATACTATGTCATTTTATGTCATTTTTATGACGTTTTGTATGCCTTAGAATACTGTAATGTTTTCTGATGTGTTTTACATCTTATTATACTTTGGTGTTTTTATGAGGTTTTTTTCCACCTTACTATATTATGTCATTTTTTATGCCTTACTATACTATGACGTTTCATGCCATAC
>NW_019200920.1:0-535 GCF_002260705.1 Seriola dumerili
TTTTAAAATAGATAAATCTGTATACAGTCACAGTGTTTCTGTATGATTAAAAGTGAAGTTTTTATTTCTTCATGTAGGTTTTGGACCGATGATCAGGACAACAGACCCCAATAAGATGAAAAACGAAACCTCTGAACTTACAGCACAGGGAGGGGGAGATATCCCTGAGCTGTGTCTGTCAGGACTTCAGGTACTAAAGCTAATATATTATCACATTGTAACTAGCATGGTTGTTGATTGGATATTTTTAAGGTTCCCTGAGAGACCGTAGTGATGTGGGAACTGACCAGGTTTTGTTTCTCCAGCTGGCTCTCACTGGTGCCCCAGCCTCCTCCCACATCTATGTTTTCACTGATGCCCCACCCAAAGACATCGCCCTCAAGGACACGATTCGTGCTCTCATCAGGAGCACCAAGTCAAAGGTAAATACTGACTGACACCAATGATGACAAATATTCACTCAGTGTATTTATGTGAATTTAACTTGAAAAGCTGGGGGTGTAATCGCCACATTAATTAATCTCCACAGGTGTCA
>NW_019200921.1:0-117 GCF_002260705.1 Seriola dumerili
CGCAGCAAATACAGTCGATCAACTAGAAAACCTTAAAAAATATTAAAAATATTGAATGACAATATTAGACGTATACAGAACCTACCAACCTACAAACAACCTTTTATGGGAGAAGAG
>NW_019200922.1:0-762 GCF_002260705.1 Seriola dumerili
TATATATATATACCTGCCTACATTCTTAATTAAGCCTCCCATCAAAAGGAAAAAATTCTCTCTTGTAACCCTCAGAAACAGCTCTGAAAACCAAAAGGAAGTTACACATTTTTTAAATTTTATATTAGCTTTGTTCCATAATTCAACACCAACAATAGAAATAGATCTCCTTTTAATCCATTCTTTAGCTTTTTGTACAGTACACTTCCACTCAGTGGAAACACAGAACATTCACAGACATCGCTTCTGTTTTGCACAAAACTACAATGGAAACCCGACAGCTGTTGGCTCGTGTTGTGTTGTGTTTGAACGCCTCCTCTCAGCTCAGCGTGTTGCCGTGAGTCAGTCTGTGCTCGTCGTCTGTTTCAGGTTCATCTGCCTCTATCCAGTCTACATCAACAGTAAGAAGACGCTGGCTGAAGGACGCAGGATCCCTGCAGAGAAGGTGACTCTTTACACTCTTCACTGTTTTCAAGAAGTGCACATGTGTCTTCATTTCTTACTTTGGGAGCAGCTCCTTGTTGTTGGCAGGCACTCTCAGGCTACGTCCACGCTACCACGTTTTCATTTTAAAACGAAAGCGATCTCCATCCACAGTAACACACCTGAAAACACAAACATACATGAGCAATCACGTACACTGAGCCTGCATGAGCCGGTGTAGTCTCACAAAATACTACGAAAGAGGAACAGCAAAGACAGTTGTAGCATTAAAGCAGAGACTGTAAGTGAACAGCAGCTGCTAGCAAAGACAACAAGGTC
>NW_019200923.1:0-118 GCF_002260705.1 Seriola dumerili
TGGCTCAAAAAATTGGTCTGAGGTAACTAAAACAATCTGTAATCAAACTCCAGAGAGTGCTTGAAGCCTATCCTCAACCTAACTGTGTACTTTATTTTTCAGTGGGTCCAACTTCTCC
>NW_019200924.1:0-276 GCF_002260705.1 Seriola dumerili
ACATATATTTAATTTGTTTTTGTAGAAATGTGTAACAAGTGGGCAAGTTTATACTTCAGCAGGTAACATGCACTGACAGCTCCATATTAACTTCCTCTGCGTGTGTCCTTTAAGATCTTCCAGTGACAACCTGCTGAGTCATTTTCATATAAATATACATATATACACAATATATACAGTAGAATGCAATAGTGAAATAAGGTGCAGAAGGAAAATCCTTTCATTCACAGATGAAGCTCAGTGGCCAAATTGTCACATTAAAAGTTTGCAGATTTT
>NW_019200925.1:0-105 GCF_002260705.1 Seriola dumerili
TGTCGTCCAAAAAATTCTGTCATTATCATGAACACACACTCTAATTTATTTTGACCCAATCCTATGTATTCATCGTCCTGCTACCAGATATACTCACTTGATAAC
>NW_019200926.1:0-297 GCF_002260705.1 Seriola dumerili
GTGTGTGTGTGTGTGTGTCTGTATGTGTGTGTGCCCCTGTAAATGTGTGTGCTTACATGTACACTATAAGCATCTGTGTTGTTGGTGTGTGCGTCTTTGCCCATGGAGAAGAGGTAAATTCATATCAGAGTGTTTTTGCTACAGGCATGGTAATTATGGCAGTTTTTAATAACTATGCTTTATAATCATTTAGCACTGATGATGCACGCGCGCACACACATACACACATACACACCTACACATCTCTTGAGGCACTAATGAATTTAGATGTGATAGGCAGTGAAGCTGAACTTAAGG
>NW_019200927.1:0-139 GCF_002260705.1 Seriola dumerili
AATCTTTTCATTAAAACACCTTCAACGTTATTATTTTAACTGCATAAAACTTTGCGCAAATTCATACCACGGTCCAAAGTGACCAACGGTCCAAACCCCAGATACTCGGTTTACTACGATACGGTTTTGTGTAGTGACT
>NW_019200928.1:0-153 GCF_002260705.1 Seriola dumerili
TTTATTATCCAGCTCTGCTTTTTCATCATGTGTCATTTTTATCATGTTTTCAAGTTCGTCCTGAATTTCTTCAGATTTAGTAGAAACGTTCACTTGGTGTTTGACGTGGACATCGACACAAACATCAGAGTCACTGAAGTAAAACCTGCTGCT
>NW_019200929.1:0-203 GCF_002260705.1 Seriola dumerili
TGCAGCCTATATGTTTGGTGATGTCTGCACTGTAGTTGTTTGATGGTCTATGTCTGTCATGGCTTTTTTCAGTTGTGAGAAAGACTCCTCAACTTCAGCCGCATTTCCACCACAGGAAACTTTCCCCAGGAACCGGGAACCTTTTGAGGAACTATGTTAATAGTAAATATATTAACTTTAGGGTCTAACCCTGTGTTCATATA
>NW_019200930.1:0-305 GCF_002260705.1 Seriola dumerili
AGATTCTGAAACAATTGATGGATGGTGTGCATTGGTTTACTGCTGAAATGATTAGTCAAGTAAGTGATTGGTTTATGGACAGAAAGTGAATCATGTTCTTCAAAGAGAAATACCAAACATCCTCTGGTTCCACCTTCTCAAATGTGAGGATTTGTTCCTCAGACTCATTAATGAATGTCTTTCATTCTGGTATAAAACCTAACACGACTTCAAATGCCAGAATTTTAATTGTGAAATCGAACAACCGAAATAAACAGCTTGTTTTTAATAAAGACTCTTGTTCCGTGTAGGCGTTTCCTGCCCCA
>NW_019200931.1:0-152 GCF_002260705.1 Seriola dumerili
GTAAGAGGGGGTGAAGCTGCAGGAAAGACGAGCTACAGGTTGGGTAAACTATAAACTTTCCGCTGCTTTTCCATTGTTATAATGGCCAAGTGTTAAGCGATGTGTTGACTTGTAGGAGCTCCTTGCCGGGCCAAACTTGCCGTGCGGAAACC
>NW_019200932.1:0-348 GCF_002260705.1 Seriola dumerili
ACTAAAAGGCATTTGTATAGGGATTAACATAGGTCTTACGTGGTGGTGGTGGTCTAATTGTAGCTTCAGCAGTTCCCGCAGGATGTGTAGCAACACACTTGAAATTTGTCTTGTCATTCCAGTCCTGTCTTCTCACTTGGATCTGACTGACTCCTGTGTAGGCATCATCTTTCTGTACGGGAGGGTACTGAATGAAATCCGTCAAGGCAGCCCCATTTTTGTCCCATGTGAAAGTCAGTGAGGAAGGTGTGAAGCCGGTGGCAAGGCAGCCAAGACTGATCATGTCTCCAGTTCCAGAACTACATGGGCTCAGAGGAAACACAGTTGGAGCAGTTGATGTTGCTAAGA
>NW_019200933.1:0-124 GCF_002260705.1 Seriola dumerili
CCAGCACCTGCAGACAAAGTACGCACTGTATACACACACGTATTCAGAGTTTGAGGATTAAACTGTCACTCCCTGTTGGCCTGCGTGTATTTGTAAAAAGTTTATAGTTGGCCTCTTGATGTAG
>NW_019200934.1:0-134 GCF_002260705.1 Seriola dumerili
ATCCGGGCCTGTTGCTTTTCCAGGACGTAGCCTCTTGAGTTCCGCCCTCACCTCCTCCAAGTCAAACTGTCTCTAACCCAGGACCTCCAATCTGATTTCACTGACTGACTCCAGGTCTGATAACTCCTGACTCC
>NW_019200935.1:0-181 GCF_002260705.1 Seriola dumerili
AAATTTTGAGTGCCATGGGGGCTACTGCCGGGATGAGTATGTAACCCAGATGACAGGTTCTTCCTCTCTTGGTTAGTTAGTTCAAAATCTCGCGGAGTTAGCCCCGGTTCTCGCGTGGTCGCTCTGGACCAATCACAGTGACGCTGTTCAGTGACGTCACGGGGTCACGTGGGATGGCGCG
>NW_019200936.1:0-142 GCF_002260705.1 Seriola dumerili
TAAAATGACTGATATAAAAAGCCATAGAAATATGAGCTATTAAAGTTAAATATATATGTATGCAGATGAGATGAAACATGTTTCCTACTAAATCCAAAATCTATTTATTTTGAAGTTTTATTTGATATTTGATATTTTAGAA
>NW_019200937.1:0-794 GCF_002260705.1 Seriola dumerili
ATGGGGCGGATGCTCATCCAACCGAGCTACTCGACGCCCCCAAAAATACGTTTTTCAATGTTCCTGAATCAATCTGCTCCTTCAGGAAGCCTTCACTGGACAAACTGAAGAGGAGCAGGAAGACCTATCTTGTCCTGTGAAACTGTAAACACTGGAAAAAGGCAACGCACTGCAGCAGCGTTGTGGTATTATTGAAACACTGAGAAACACCAACATCAACATAGTATCGATAATGCTTCACATGTCGAACAGAGTTTTTACGTCATTTGTGTCGATATTTGGCCACAACTAAACCACACACACACAAGGCAGAGGAGGCTTCACATTCAGTGGCTGTTCAATGAAGTGGCTCCTGCTATGCCTCATGCTTTTACACCAGCACTGTGCAGATTCAGTGTGACATGACCTCAGGTCCTCTGTCACCTCCAGAGGAAACAGTGACGAAGGCGTGTGCGTGCTACATGAAGTCATGTAATGGAGAACAGGTGGTCAAGCGATGCATGTGTGTAGCTGGGAGTCATGTGATGAAATGGAAACCACCATTATTCCATCCCAAAGGATTTAATTTCACTGACAGCAAATACACACATTTACGACTCAATTATCAAATGTTCTTTCACAGAATTAGATTTAAATCAAATCTAATACTGAAATTGCACTTTTACTTATATTATACCAACTGAGTGAAACAGAAAACTGAGTATGTGATATAGCATTTGTGTTCTTATTTAGTCATGAAATTAAAGGTTCCATAGTGTATAAAGTGAGATTTCCATGTCTTTTTTGATTATAGA
>NW_019200938.1:0-109 GCF_002260705.1 Seriola dumerili
CAGCCCCAGGCGTCTAAGTCACTCCCTGCCGGAGGGTTGTCTCGTTAAACATGTCCGACTCAAAGTTGTAGCGACGAACAATTTTGTCAAAAGTCCACAAATTTGGTGT
>NW_019200939.1:0-103 GCF_002260705.1 Seriola dumerili
TTTAGGCCTTGCACACTCGTGACCATCGATACCAATATTTATAGCGATGCGGTACATTTTTTTGCATTCCTGGCATCTTTTTATCAAATCGCAAGTGCTGACG
>NW_019200940.1:0-116 GCF_002260705.1 Seriola dumerili
AGCAGTCTGAAATGACAGAGACAGGTCAGATAAAAACTTCCAGACTGGAGTCTGCCACTCAAGCCGTGCCCACCAATACTCCCACCTTGACCAAAAACGTTGCGCTTCAGTCTGAG
>NW_019200941.1:0-127 GCF_002260705.1 Seriola dumerili
AAGGACTTAAAATCAGCCTTTGCTCTTTGGTGGGCCTCCTAAAAGAACTGAATATTTCTTTAAATTTCTGTCCTCTAAAAGAGATATATTGAGATGCCAGTAGGCACTGTTGGGTTTTACATTATTT
>NW_019200942.1:0-133 GCF_002260705.1 Seriola dumerili
TACAAGAACGATGAACATATCTCCAAAAGCTAAAATCCTTTGCACGGTGGAAAATATTTATTTCTTTACTTGCAAGATGCCAGAAGTCCCTCCGCCTTCTGGAGGGTTTATGTTAATACATGATTTAAGTTGT
>NW_019200943.1:0-107 GCF_002260705.1 Seriola dumerili
TGAAACATAAAATACAATAATATGATTATGGATTATAGAAAAAAAAACAAACAAACATCTGAAACATAAAATACAACAAAAAAATCCACCCTCCATTACCAACATTA
>NW_019200944.1:0-376 GCF_002260705.1 Seriola dumerili
AAAAAAATACAAAAACAACCAAATACACCCGTTAATTGCTTAAACTGAAAACATCAAAGGAACATACAAAAGGTCACTTTTAAACATAAATACCAAATATGAAAAACTAAATAAAAGTACACTACCGTGTGCGCCTCTCCAACCGTGCAGAATATTGTCCTCAGTAGCCACGTTTGGCTCTCCTTCAGCACATGTAGGACCTCTCTTTCTTTTCTTTTTTGTAAAAATATCCCACAATGCCCAGGTGTGACCTCTGACCACTTGAAACCCCAAAAGGTTGCGTTCAAGATAATCTTATATTACAGTTTTAACACATTATAATGATTTCAAACTTAAATTTCAAATACATATAAAATAAACCCTGAAATGAAATACC
>NW_019200945.1:0-470 GCF_002260705.1 Seriola dumerili
GATGGTAAAAGTGATAAACATTTGCTTTTTATGAATGAAACCCCCTCAAACCCCCCACCCCCCACTCCAATCAAGAATTTGGACTTTATTTGTGCTTCAATGACTGTTCTCCCTCAATGGAAGAGTCAGACAAAGACTCATTTTGGTGGATGGTCAAAATTAGCAACATATATTTGCACCATATGAACATTTAATCTCTCTATAAGTGAAGCTCTATGAAGTTAATCTCATTTTTTAATTGTGTCAAATAAAACAAACATGAGAGGAAGTAAATATTTTTACTATCTTATTTTAAAGATGTGCCATGGCATTATGTTATTTTCATATTGTATTTTGTTTGTACATTGTGTCTCCATTTTCAGTTTTTCATTTGTCTTATTCTACATGTATTAACTACTTTCCTTGTTTATATTTTTACTTATAATTTTGTTTTTTCTGGGTTTATATTATTTGTTAATAGGTTCACCTTT
>NW_019200946.1:0-146 GCF_002260705.1 Seriola dumerili
CTAAAAAGGTCACAACAAGATCAACAATTCCTTCAGCATCAGAATTTATGACTACACACTCTCCATGACAGAGTTTATACTTCTCTGGTTGTTTTAAGAAATCCCTCAGTATCCAAGTGCTGTGCACAGCAGAAAATATCCAACAC
>NW_019200947.1:0-205 GCF_002260705.1 Seriola dumerili
CTTCAATTTAACGCCCCGCCTGCACCACCTGCTCACTGAGTCCCACCTGCCTCCGTCACAGAATCACACAAACGCCATGAAACTACGTCAGCTACAGTTTCTCTCACAGTCGACCACGTCTTCAGATCCAGCTGTGATGGACGTCTGTCATGATCATGGTCCTCAGAGGAAGAACCCTGATGATGCTGCTCATCCTCTGACCTTT
>NW_019200948.1:0-203 GCF_002260705.1 Seriola dumerili
GAATGTTCATCCACTTCGACTCTTGAAACCTGAAGCAGAAAGGACAGGTCAGTTTTTTTTTTTTTGTTTTTTTGTTTTATGTTGTTACCATGGATTGGAGAAACTGGAAACTGGCATTTGTCATAAAGAGTAGGCATCAGGTTTTAAAGATGGCAGATATCTTGAATTATAAATCTAACCTGCCGTCCAACAGGACCTCAGAC
>NW_019200949.1:0-151 GCF_002260705.1 Seriola dumerili
AGAGAGTCCAGCTACAACACTGCTGCTTCCACCTGCTGATACTCCACACACTGAAGGTGAGTCGGATAAAAACCAGGACTCCAAAGTGAAAGTAAACTTCAGTGAAGTTAGTAGAGGGGGGAGGGAGCCATGACTGACTGTACTTCCTGTC
>NW_019200950.1:0-398 GCF_002260705.1 Seriola dumerili
AATTGGCTGTGTCAAAAATTTTCTCGCATCTACCTGCTGCAAGACTTCATTTATCAGACCTGCAAAACCTGAACCACTTATCAAAAGCGTCATCATGACAGTGATTAATTGACTGTCATAACAAAAGAAACATATATTATTCTCATCCACTAACGATGGAATTTTTCAATTTGTCATGAAGAAAAACTTCAATAAGGATGAAAAACTCAGAAATGCAGCTCTCATCAATCCAACCAGGTCCACGGTGTCTCTGCCAGTTGTATGTACAATCTCCTGGGGGATATGCTCTAACGTGGCGAATGTAGCGGACGTTCCTGGCCTGGCATCAGTTACAATCCATCAATCCCTTTCATGCATTAATTATGATATCCTCAGTCTGGATTTTTTTCTTAAGTGTT
>NW_019200951.1:0-133 GCF_002260705.1 Seriola dumerili
GGGAGAGAGTATCCGCAGACATGACTGAACACAGAGCAGAGTTTTGTCAAAGAGGCGTTTAGTGAACATTTAGTTTCCCTGTGACGACCGAGTAGGTGTCCACAGCAAAAACTACACAATCAAAGAGACAAAA
>NW_019200952.1:0-105 GCF_002260705.1 Seriola dumerili
TTTCTAATAAAGGCCTTCTCTTTGTCAAGATAAAAAAAATTACAGTTAGCAACTTACTGAAAATAATCTGGATGGTTTTACTTCTTCAGGCTGATTTAAATTATT
>NW_019200953.1:0-113 GCF_002260705.1 Seriola dumerili
TCAAAAAACGTCATAGTATAGTCAGGCATAAAAACATCATAGTTTAGTAAGGGATAAAACGTCATAATATAATGAGATATAAAAACATCAAAAAACGTCATATTATAGTAAGG
>NW_019200954.1:0-208 GCF_002260705.1 Seriola dumerili
TCCTTCACTGACTGAAGCCTTGGGCCTGAGCAGCAGCTGGAGACTGTGAACACTACTACTTCTTTAATCAGTACATTTAATATTTGTGACAACATGGGGAGGAAAATGTTTCTGATGAACTTGTAAAGTTTGTGTAAATAAGACAACAAACTGTGAGTAAGTTAAGATGAAGTTATTTAAAACTGTGGCCATCTTAAATGAACATGAT
>NW_019200955.1:0-106 GCF_002260705.1 Seriola dumerili
CTTTTGGTGTTAAAATTCCAATTTTTCCCAAAGTTATTCTCAAAATACCGGGAATAAATAATGCATAAGGAATGCATTGGAATTTTCTTTAAAAACCCACAAAATT
>NW_019200956.1:0-119 GCF_002260705.1 Seriola dumerili
GTTCAGTCCTGGTCTCATCAGACCAGAGAGTCTGGTTTCTCTCAGTCTCAGAGTGCTTTAGCTGCTTTTATACAAACTGACCCTGAGGAGAGGCTTCGTCTGGACTCTGAGATAAAACC
>NW_019200957.1:0-117 GCF_002260705.1 Seriola dumerili
TACATTTATAAAAGGTGGAATATTATAAAAAGAATCATTTTGACCACATAAGCCTACCGGCTGAGAGCAAACAATTAGCTAATCTAAAGATTTAGTTGTATGTGTTTGGTTTGCATA
>NW_019200958.1:0-157 GCF_002260705.1 Seriola dumerili
TTTGGCTCACAACCTGTCGCTCATCTTTAGGACGTAAAATCGATAAAATAGATGATTTTATGTCCGCTTTTGCTGTGGAGACGCAGCATTGCATGATGGGAAATACAATTCGTTTTATTCTTTCGTCAAATAAACTGTAATATAAATATAATATAAT
>NW_019200959.1:0-113 GCF_002260705.1 Seriola dumerili
GGGTGTCAATGACTGTCTCCTGGACAACTGTCTAGTCAGTCTTCTCCATGATTGTGTAGCCTACTGAACCAGATAGACCATTTAAAGGCTCAGGAAACCTTTGCAGGTGTTGA
>NW_019200960.1:0-121 GCF_002260705.1 Seriola dumerili
ATGCTTGGATACAGCACTCTGTGAACAGCCAGCTTCTTTTGCAATGACTTTTTGTGGCTTACCCTCCTTGTGGAGGGTATCAATGACTGTCTCTTGGACAACTGTCAAGTCAGCAGTCTTC
>NW_019200961.1:0-180 GCF_002260705.1 Seriola dumerili
CCTGCTGCATCACCCAGCTTCTCCTGAGCTTCAGCAGGTGGACGGTCACCCTGACTTTGTCCTGGAAGAGACCTCTCTCGATGACGTGGAGCTGTCCTGGTCCAGAGGCAGCAGATCAGCCCCAGACCATGATGCTGCCTCCACCCTGCTCCACCTGTGGGATGATGATGATGGGATGTA
>NW_019200962.1:0-154 GCF_002260705.1 Seriola dumerili
TCATAGTATAGTAAGGCATAAAATCTAATAAAAACATCATAGTATAGCAGGGCATAAAATGTCATAGAAATGTCACAGTATAATGAGGCATAAAAACGTCATTGTATAGTGAGGCATAAATACGTCAAAAAATCTGTTATAGTAAGCATAAAAT
>NW_019200963.1:0-145 GCF_002260705.1 Seriola dumerili
TATGTAACTCCGTGGGATCCACTGCCTCTCCTCTGGCCCATATCCCTGCCAGTCCACTAAAAACTGTTTTCCCCGGCCTCTGTTGTGTACAGCCAACAGTCTCTTAACTTTATAAAGCGGGCCTCCATCGGCTGCTTCCAGTGGC
>NW_019200964.1:0-1471 GCF_002260705.1 Seriola dumerili
TATACACTAATGAAAACATAATTATGAATATTATATTCCTTTTCTGCTGATATATTCCCCTGAATCCGACACACTGGTCCTGTAAAGACAATTTTGAAGTTCTCATATTATGAATATTTCCATTTTATGCTATTTTATACCTCGTCCAATACATTTCTTTAACAGCTCCAGTTACTAGGGCTTTTGTTTCACTCATGGCTGATATTTTTCTGGGCTCTTGCTTAATGTTTTCTGGTTTAGTCTTTGCTGTGTGTCATTTTGTGATTCCATCCCGCATCTGAGGAAAGGGTTGGCATGGTGCAAGTGGCGGGAAATGAATAAAATAATCCGTTGTGGCCCATCGCCAGAACTAGTAATGAGCCGAGTCTAGCACTTGTGGTGTACTTCAGGCTTAGTTGTGGGTTGTTGGTCTCGGGCCACCAGTTGGACCACATTTCAGCTGTATCTCTCTTTGCCAGACTCTGTCCAGAACTATCGGTCCACGGCCGTACCTCATGGACGAGTCTATGCTAATTCAGCCAGCTGCTGTTGTGGGGGCGAGTACTTTTGTCCCTGTCAAGCACTGCATGTAGACCGATTCAGCTTTGCTAGCTGGATCTGAATAGCATTGCATGTCATTCGATGCGACAATAACACAGGAAAAGCGTTACCTACGTGTAGGCACTGTCGCTATGTATCCTATCAATCTGTATGTTACGGACTTCATGTTTTGGATCCATGTTGAAAGAAAAGCATCCTGCTGTCATCCCACTTTTTCATCAGTGAGCTGATGAATGGAGATGATCAGCGTATCCATGGTGAATGATGCTGCTGATTTTCCAGCACGGATGTGACACTGGAATAATGCGAAAGCTATCAGAGAAACGAGGTGACACTGAGACCCCACCGCTCCTCATCTGTCTCTATTTTTCTGTTTTGTTCTGTGCAGCCACTGGCCGCTACCTTTCATTTCCATTTCTAAAATTTTCCTGGACTGCAAAAAAAAGCGAAGGTCATCTATCATTAGATAATATGTACGACAGATCCTCTACACCGGTTCTGTCAGTGAGCTCTGCCCAGAGATCCTGTTTATCACCACTGATAACTAGAGTTTCTAATTAAACATTGAGATAAGAATGACTTGTACTCTACTGCATGTCATCTCTGCTAATTGCAACTTTAGAAAGCTAGATGTGATTATTGAGGAAGAGAAGCCTAAAGCCTTACCAGCAGTCCGCAGAGGCTGCAATGTTCATCACACCCTACAATAGTGTTAGAAGAATATTGAGAATATTGAAATCTACTTAGGTCCTTTCCAGCTGCAGAGCTCAAATGTAAAAAAATTGGCCTAATTGTGGCAGTAGCGGAAAGGTCATGAGGTTATCCAAATACGAAGAAAGACAAATACGCTCTACAAGTCATGTGAATTAATAAAAATCTCCACCCCGCTTTGTCATTTCAAGCGTTTCACACATATTTACATCTCTGTTAG
>NW_019200965.1:0-142 GCF_002260705.1 Seriola dumerili
GGAGGTGGACATGCTGCTTCAAACCCTGCAATTATCCTATAATAATAATACAACATACTGTCCTGCACACCATATGAACAGACTTGAAAAAGGGGATTTAAAGTCAAACGTCTAATGTCTTTTATATTTATTGGATTCACTA
>NW_019200966.1:0-135 GCF_002260705.1 Seriola dumerili
AGGATGTTTGTGTTTTTAAACAGTTCCTGAATCATTTGAAGGATTGGAACATACATAATGGTATGACCAGGTGGCTCTAAATGGTACTCTACTGGCATTACCAATGGATAGTTGTGCTCTATAAATGTCTTTCTT
>NW_019200967.1:0-163 GCF_002260705.1 Seriola dumerili
TCTGTCTTCATCAATGATCTCTTCTTGTATCATTAAAAGTTAACATCCTTATGTCAATGTTCTCATCTGGGTGACTCTGTTTTTCTCTGTGAGAAGCAGCAATTCTGATACAGGTATTCAATTCTTATTTTTAATCTTGTTTTGTTGCCAACATTAAAGATAT
>NW_019200968.1:0-132 GCF_002260705.1 Seriola dumerili
GTAATAATTTATCTGAATGTGTGGAGAGCAACATTTAATGAAATCATCAGTCACCCTTTACTGTGTGACGTCTGTGATCATGATGTCACCCTGTTCATTTTCACCAACATCAACACAGTTTCATTACAGCTG
>NW_019200969.1:0-508 GCF_002260705.1 Seriola dumerili
ATTATAGTCAACACTTACTTCTTGTCATGCACGCACAAAAGTCCCAACAACAAGGCGAAGTCGACTTTCTCTCGCAACTCTTGTGGGGAAGAAGACCCGACCATGTTACACTCGTCACTTCCTGAATGAGGCCTTCATTTCCACCAAACCCTCCGTTTGGGCATGCACGCCTCAGCCGCTGAGGTGCCAGGCAACCAAACTGATTGGCATATTGTCACATATGAAACTTATAATTAACAACATATTCCCCAACAACACAATAATTACTATAAACAACATTAAAGAACTGTAATTGAACTACCTACATTGGCACATAGGGGCCTTTTATACAATAGTTGTGGTATTTATCCATTCAAACGTTACTGATGAGAGATGTCTGACTACATGTGTCACTGATAACTTTTACAGGAAATAATAACAATCAGTCAGTAATCAATCAATAATCCATCAGATGAGTCAGATGATAAACTGTCTTGTTCTCTCCATCAGATTCCTGTGAACTGGAACT
>NW_019200970.1:0-134 GCF_002260705.1 Seriola dumerili
ATTTTCATTAGCTCTAGCATTAGCAGGTGGCTTGCTCTTACTGGCATTTTTCATTGATAAATGAATTCAAAAATTTCATAAGATTGCAAAATGACAAGTGGGGGTGCTAGTTGCTATCATTAACATTAGCTTTT
>NW_019200971.1:0-149 GCF_002260705.1 Seriola dumerili
CTCCTGAACATTGGGCAGGTCTGATCAGCAGCTAGTGAAGAGCTGGTTTCAGGTTCTTGGTGCCAAGGTTCAACCAGTTATTAAATTCAAGGGTTCATTTACTATTTCCAACAGCACTGTGAATGTTTTATGGCTGTGTTCAATAAAGA
>NW_019200972.1:0-129 GCF_002260705.1 Seriola dumerili
GCCTTACTATACTGTGATGTTTTTTTACATTTTTATGCCATATTATACTATGTCGTTTTATGCCATACTATACTTTGATGTTTTTCTGACGTTTTATGCCATACTATACTACGACGTTTTTTGGTATTT
>NW_019200973.1:0-149 GCF_002260705.1 Seriola dumerili
ACATTTTCTTCCACTAGAAGTATTGAACCGCTTTGCACCAAACTTGGTGGAACAGATTATTATCTGGATCATCACTGAAATTGCACAAAGTCGTAGATGTCAACACATTAATATGGCTGATCTTTTACATCAAGATCCAAACATTATTT
>NW_019200974.1:0-155 GCF_002260705.1 Seriola dumerili
CGATAAAGCAAAAGGATGCCACTCCTCGTCCCAGCTGGCATTGGCTCAATGGCAGAGGGCACGGAGTCTTGTCTGTGAAATAACAACCACTCCTACTCCTCTCCTCTCTAATCCTCCCCCCTCAGCCTTCACCTCCGCCCGATCATCTTCATCAT
>NW_019200975.1:0-266 GCF_002260705.1 Seriola dumerili
ACTGGTACACAGCTACCCTGCTGGAGGGAGTGTGGAGGATTTATTGTTGATCAGACTCATGTCTTCTGGTCTTGTCCATCTATCCAGCCTTTTTGGAATGGTGTAGCAGCAATTATCTCAAAAATCCTGGTATTTGATGTCACTATATCATTCACATACCTCTATCTGGGACACATCCCTGATGGACTAAGCAAAGACGATACCTATCTCTTAAAGATCATGCTGGTAGCAAGTAAAAAAGCTGTTACAAAATGCTGGCTTCAGAA
>NW_019200976.1:0-102 GCF_002260705.1 Seriola dumerili
TGAGGAGAATTATCTTTGTCTTTGCTTTAGAAAACATAACTTACATCATAAAAAGCAAACTTGAGGTTGTACCCTTTTTCCATTATCATTATTATTATTATG
>NW_019200977.1:0-338 GCF_002260705.1 Seriola dumerili
AAAAAAAAAAAAAAACTTGTACAGTTGGTACACTGGCTCTTTGGGGCGAATTGTCACAAATGTTTGCCTGAATGACGCTTCACTTTCTAATTTTAGTCCTATAGATTTTCTTTCAACAGCTTTTGTCGTAATTTCTGCTGCGCAACAGACCAGTCAAGAGTAACTGTCGAGCTGCCTGCACAAGTATCATCCTGAAAATAAACTGCCCATGAAATAAAAAACAGCACAATTAAATAAAAAAAAAAAAAATCCTTTTCAACTAATTTATTTCAGAACATATTGCTTTATGTAGATGCATACATGGCATCATTATTATTTCATTGCCTACTTATTATTAT
>NW_019200978.1:0-117 GCF_002260705.1 Seriola dumerili
ATGTTTTACTCTTGTTCGTCACTTTCTCGCTTCTGGCAGAATTATTTCGATACCATGTCAAAAATACTTTCAATGACCATAAAAGTCTCCCCCCAAGTCGCCATATTCGGGCTCCCA
>NW_019200979.1:0-130 GCF_002260705.1 Seriola dumerili
GATGGCAGTATTGTAACGTGGTGGATACTTACTTCAGAATTGATAAAATATATCCCTTTGGGCCACAGAAATTAATTTTGGACTATAATTCATAATTCAGGTTGGAATGTAGGATGGTTTATGGCAGGGG
>NW_019200980.1:0-136 GCF_002260705.1 Seriola dumerili
AAAAAAACAGCAGGGATATTCTTTCAGTTTTGGCCAATATAGATTCATGTTTTTGACCTCAGGTCCATGGGCCTTATTTCTACCTGGTCTTATTAAGTGTTTCCCTTATCTCAGTTCTGTCCACACTGTGATCAGA
>NW_019200981.1:0-102 GCF_002260705.1 Seriola dumerili
CAGCTGTGGGTTCAGGTGTAAGAAGATTTCCACTGTCCCACCAGGTGACATTCAGCTGGAATCTGATCCTTTCAAACAGCTGATCAGGTCACTCTCCATTCA
>NW_019200982.1:0-135 GCF_002260705.1 Seriola dumerili
TATGAAGATATAAGTTCATAAGATATATGAAATACTCATAGTAAAATTTGTATGTACACATATACAAGTATATATATGATGAATTTTTACATATATCACATGCTTTTTATGTAAGAATTATGTGTTAACATTATA
>NW_019200983.1:0-290 GCF_002260705.1 Seriola dumerili
TGTCCTGCACGTTAATGATGCCCACCTCTGTACCAGGTGGAGTGTCTTCTGGTGTGGGATTAGTCAGTGATTTCAAAGTGACTACAGGGGCGTTGTCATTCACATCAATGATAGAAATTATTACTTTAGCATAGGATGAAAGCCCTAACCCATCTTTTGCTTTAACGCGTATTTCAAATGTTGTAGTAGTTTCATAATCAACAGCACCGATTACTCGTATCTCACCTACTTTACGGTCAATACTAAATATCTTCTTCACATCTTCAGTAACATGTCCAAAGTCATATGTC
>NW_019200984.1:0-183 GCF_002260705.1 Seriola dumerili
AAACCAACAACAAATACAAGATTTAACATAATGAAATTCATCAAACCAAAAACTACAGGAAGTTTGAAGAAGAAAATAAAAGAGCAGCGACTGAACTGATGGATTTTTATTGTTTTACCTCGTCCACAGACTCAAGACGACCAGTGGAATCAGCATCAGGACCACCAGAGTCAATCTGATGAT
>NW_019200985.1:0-145 GCF_002260705.1 Seriola dumerili
TCATCAAACTGTGAGGGGGGGTGAGAGGTGGAAGGGACAGGTGCATGCAGGTGGTCTGGATGATTCGGCCCACTTATCAGCACAGTCAGCGGAGAGGAAGTTAACGTACTGTAAAACTCATACTCGTACTATCCTATCCTCAGAG
>NW_019200986.1:0-129 GCF_002260705.1 Seriola dumerili
AAATGCTGTCCTGACATTCATGCCCCCCAGAGGATGAATACTACTGACTGTGGGGATCCCCTGACCTTTTCCATAGTGTGACATTTTTCCTTCAGAGTAAAATAGCAATCATTGGGTTGACATGAATGG
>NW_019200987.1:0-140 GCF_002260705.1 Seriola dumerili
AGGCAGAGATAATATTTCTCTGCATGGCTTACAAAATGTCTGTTTTTTGGTTGCAGCTATGAAACATAATGTCTCTTTTAGGTTATTTAGGTAACAGTGTTTTCATTGTTGATATTCTCTCATTTCAGGCAGCTCCACAC
>NW_019200988.1:0-120 GCF_002260705.1 Seriola dumerili
TTGAAAAGTCTTTATTTACCCAGAATTCATTGTACTACAATCCAGTTTAAGATGGTCAAGGCCTAAACTGCTTTGTGCAACGGATGAATTTAGACATCTACCTGAAATCTGACTATTTGT
>NW_019200989.1:0-182 GCF_002260705.1 Seriola dumerili
AATACAAGAGGTTATAATTCGTCCTATGAGCAGCTACTTCTTCAGGGCAGCCTGGATGCTACAATTACTCGGTATTGGAATATATATATATATATATATATATTCCAATACCGAGTAATTGTAGCATCCAGGCTGCCCTGAAGAAGTAGCTGCTCATAGGACGAATTATAACCTCTTGTATT
>NW_019200990.1:0-142 GCF_002260705.1 Seriola dumerili
TTCAGGACCAGGGGAGATACAAGTGCTACACAGGCACCACAAAAGGAAACATGGAATCATTTACCAACCTGAAAGTGGACAGTGAGAAACACAGTAAATATAGAAACAAAAAGGTTTTTCAGTGCTGCAGTAAATCCTCCTT
>NW_019200991.1:0-132 GCF_002260705.1 Seriola dumerili
CTGTGCTATCTTGAAGTGAGGAGGGCCAATGGTTTAATAGGGGAGACTGAACTGCACTAACATGCACATGTACATGCACTGAAATGCACGCGTAGCCAGACCGGATATCAAAACAAAGAACAGAGAAACTCA
>NW_019200992.1:0-614 GCF_002260705.1 Seriola dumerili
AAGAAGGTCTGGTGGGTGGACAGTGACGTTGGCCTGTACAATATTTATCTGTTGTTTCTTTTTTTTCTTGTTTAACCTCACTCAGTGCATATCATCTACTATACATGCCATTACTAGGGCACACATGAAAAGTGATTGTGTAGAGGGGTTATTTTAGGACTTAATGTTATGTAATGACCACTGAATATGACATAAAAGAACAATCTACAATCATTGGATTCATTTTTACCTCCAACAAGGAGGCTATGTTTTCACTTGTGTCTGTTTATTTGACACCAGGATTACGCAAAAAGAACTGAACCGACTTATGCCAAACTTGCAGGAGAGACGGGTTATGGGCCAGGGAAGTACACATATAATTTTGTTGCAGTTAAAGGGGCAGGTCCAGGATTTTTTTTTAATCACTTTCCTTTATATCACGAGACATTTTTAACTATTTCTCAGGAAATACTCGTAATGTAAAAAAAATAGACGTGAGTTGGAATGTTTGGTCATGGCAGAGTTATGAACCCTACTGAGTGCCATTCTAGTTTAAAGTTTTGTTCAAGCTTATGAACAGTAAAGTAAGTGTTCTGGAGTAACTTCAGCCTTGACTGCACATATTTTGATTTTGT
>NW_019200993.1:0-115 GCF_002260705.1 Seriola dumerili
AGTGATATAAAACTGAGAAAAGCAGCAAATTTGATAAGCTGGAAGCAGAGATGTGGGCATTTGAGTTCAAAAAATGTCTTTCTTTCTTTCTTTGTTGATCCACACAATTGTTACA
>NW_019200994.1:0-100 GCF_002260705.1 Seriola dumerili
ATGATCCTGATGTAAATAATAATAATAATCATCTTCATCTTCATCATCTTCATCTTCATCTTCTTCTTCATCTCACCTGTTCTTACAAATCACCAAACCA
>NW_019200995.1:0-110 GCF_002260705.1 Seriola dumerili
TGGTTAAACAAGACTTAGAGTGAAGGGGTTTGAACTGTGCTCATCCTCCCAGTCAGACATTAAGCAGCTGAAGGGACGGGTATCGTTAGGACTTTATCTCCATCTGATCC
>NW_019200996.1:0-111 GCF_002260705.1 Seriola dumerili
AATGATCAGCCGCAGCGTTACATACGACCTGTGGACCTTTGTGAAGACTCCCAGTACTCAGGTCGTGTTCAGGTCCTTGAAGCAGAGAGAGGACGCTCCACTCTGAGAATC
>NW_019200997.1:0-109 GCF_002260705.1 Seriola dumerili
GACTGATCTCTCCAATCTCTCCATGTATTTTGTGGGTAGCGGCTTTGACAGTTGGCACCAAGGTTCCCACTTCATCACTGCTAACACGAGAGCACCAAACTACATTGGA
>NW_019200998.1:0-140 GCF_002260705.1 Seriola dumerili
TCTAACCGTAGCTCTGCAATCAACCCCAAAGAACTCAAAAATGAATTTAACCTTGGTTCCAAGGCCAACCCCCAGAGTTCGAACAGGGGATGGAGCTCAACCCCCTCCTCCTCCTCCACCTGTAGGAGTAAAGGAAGAGC
>NW_019200999.1:0-164 GCF_002260705.1 Seriola dumerili
CAGCATTTCCTTGAGGTGACGTCTTCCCTACCGCTGCACGTGCATTACTGTTGAATATTGCGTTGATATTGTCATTCTCTGTTGCACTATTGGATAGTCATTATAATGTCAGAAAAACATTTATATTTGTATGGACTATTGAAATTTTGTAAAAAAAAAAAAAA
>NW_019201000.1:0-149 GCF_002260705.1 Seriola dumerili
ACAGCCATGGTATAATTCAGGTGGTAAAAAGAAAGCTCTTGGAATTCAGACAGACATTGGACAGATATCTTAATCATTTCGTCATTGAAAAATGTAAGGGTTGAATACTATATAAGGGAGAGAAAGGGAAATAGGACACTGCTAGGAGA
>NW_019201001.1:0-169 GCF_002260705.1 Seriola dumerili
GTGAGTGATCATAGTTGACTGATCATATTTCCACCATTGGTCAGCCGAATGCCACCTGACTGAGTTGGAGCTCCCCCATTGGTCGTTGCTCTTTCAAAATGAATTGGCACAAACACTTTCTATTAGGAGGGGCATTTACAGCCTGCAGTGTCGCCACCTTAGCACAAGT
>NW_019201002.1:0-193 GCF_002260705.1 Seriola dumerili
CCCCCCCCCCCCCCCCCGTTTAATGGCGTCAGACGTGATTAATCACAACAGAGAGGTGAGCTGCTTCCACGCACTGACTCTACCTGAGCGCTCGCTAACGACAGAAGAGCCACAGCCACTATCACCTTAATGAAGACGTCCACATGTTAATTAGAGTGACACGCCTGAGCACAAGGTGTGTGTGTGTGTGTGT
>NW_019201003.1:0-744 GCF_002260705.1 Seriola dumerili
GGAGTCTATATGTGACACAGGTGCAACAGACCAGGTAATCAGGCATGGGTGACGGGGAGATGTCACGGTTTTTACCGCTTACACGCCAGTTTCACTGTTGCAATGGAAAATACCGTCAACAGAACTCTTTAATAAATGAGAATGAGTCTGATAGTAAACATTGCCTGGACCTCTGTTCTTGGAAGCGCGTTAAACCCAAGTCTACTCCCGCACCCAGCCGGGTGGCTAAAGTCAGGTCTGGATAGTCACCACATGACGTAAAGACCTTGATCTCACGTGGACAGCCGACGTCACTTGGAGCACACACCGCAGCGCTGTTGTCTCCTGGATCACGGTGGAAGCTTCCCAACAGCAAAGAAAAGTTACGATCGCTGACACCGATGAACATAAATCAAAGGACGTCCCCGGTGAGTGCATACACCTGTACTGATGCGTGATCGCTTGTTGAATCGGCGATGCCTCGTGTGTGCGGCAGTGGGCTGCTTTGAGGATGATGGTGTGTTGCATTAAAGACCTTATCGGCTGTACAGATTATCGCTCAACCCTTGATGTCTATGAATGTGTCGTTTGGACAAGTTGAAAGTTCACAGGTTGTGTCCTCAACATAGCGCAGCACTTGTGTTGAAGCGTCTTCTCTTAAAATAACAAAACAGATTTGTGGAAAATGAATGATATGCAATTTCTGACAGGCAAAGAAAATTGAAAATAAAAATCACCACTCTCTTGTCTTCTAAGAAAATGTCT
>NW_019201004.1:0-219 GCF_002260705.1 Seriola dumerili
GATGGAAAAGTATAGAAATAGGGCAGAAAGACATTGAAACACGAAACTTAATTGCACACAAAGGATTAATCCACAAGTTAGGTAACCAATTGGACTCAATAACCAAAACTACAGTAGAAATATGGAACAAGATTGTTGAAAGACATAAACTAGAGAAAGAAACAAAGATTTTGAGTTGGTTCGCATTTGATTCGAGGTTTGTACCTGGTACGAATGATA
>NW_019201005.1:0-139 GCF_002260705.1 Seriola dumerili
GACATAGTGTAATAAGGCATAAAAACATCAAAAAACGTCTTAGTATAAAAAGGTATAAATCTGTCATGGTATAGGAAGACCTTAAAAGTAAAAAAAACATCATAGTATAGTTAGGCCTAAAAAGTGAAAAAAACAACAT
>NW_019201006.1:0-1709 GCF_002260705.1 Seriola dumerili
ACACACACACACACACACACACACACACACAGATATTCACACCTGCCTGCACAAGTAAAGTGCGCAAACACTTTAGAGCCTCAGGTTTACCAGCTGTTATTTACATTTACATACAGTGATTCAACGTCTCAGTCGATCACTGAATCTTCTTCTGAATTAAACTGAATGGAAATGTTTGCGTCCAGCAGCTGAACTCCCCGTCGTTCTGTCTACAGCGGAAATCAAACAGTGTTCAGAGAGTTGCTCCGACTCTGTTGCCACAGATGTGTTGCACCTCAGGAAGTCACACTGAGATCCAGATCTCATTTATAAGTACAATCTATAAAAATGATAAAATAAAATAAATAACAGAAAGTATTTAAAAAAATATATAAATATAAAATATAATAATAATAACATTAATTATATAAAATGAAAATAAAATAAAACGTGCTTAACAATTGTATAAACAGCGATCAGTGTGCATCTAAATGCATTTAAATATGCATCAAGATGAACAACCAGGTAGACAATAACATGACGACTTAAATGATCATAAGAGCAAGTTAGAAAATAAACGAAGTAAAACAATTACTAGTCAGTCGGACTTCTGACCAGATTTTTGAATTGGCCTGTTGGTATCAGCGTGCTGAGCTTCAGTCTGTTCTGTACGTTCCTCCACACAGAGGGGGCGTCATATCTGAGATCAGTATTTACTGCAGGAACATGTAGAGTCAGCCAGTCCTGAGAACGTGTGTTGAAAGTAGAACGTCCCAGACTCAGGAGTGATGATAAATAAGGTGGTAATTTCTGGATTAGCCATTTATAAATAAATAGGTGTCAATCTCACCTGATACAGGGGGAGGGCCAGCCCACCTCCTGGTACCAGGACGGGTGCTGTATGGATCGTTGGTGATAAATCAGAGAGCTGAGTGATAGGCAGCATCCGGAGGTTTAGGGTTGGAAATCAGAGCATGTCTGTGCAAGAATCTCCAGCTGATATGTCGGCTCTGTGAGACCGGGTGGGTGGAGCTTCACCTGTCAGAGGACAGGGGAGGAGACTGGGTAGGGGAGGTGCCACACCTGTAAGTTGCTGGAAACTAATTTCCTTGGTTTAAGATTACTTATTGTTTATTTCTTTCAAATTGTGTTTACCTACAATGAATCTTCAAATATTGGAAGTAAGGCAAATTGATTTCATTTAGAAAAAGATGCATTTATTTAAGCTGTATGTTTTCTGTTGAACTCTGGTGAACAAAAAGCCAAGTTGCATCTTTAATTACGGGGTTCAGGTCCTCTCCTTACTGACACCATACAGTACTAACTCACTGTAAGGTATTCTATCATTACTTAGTAATCATTACATTTTGATTTGACCTGTTGTGTACTGAGGTTCGGTGCTTGATGCTTGATTCTTCAGGGCCACTACAGTGAAATGTCACTCAAAGCTAACAAACTTTGACTGTATGACAGGCTTTCAGACGACACACACAGGAGACAAACCCCAGGATGTTTTCCTCATAACACTGAGCTGAAATGCCTCCTACTGTATAATCAAGACAAAGGCAAGAGTCCAACCTTCAAAGAGCAAAGCAATCACAGCTCCCCTTAAGGCCTGTTACGGCTATAGGTCAACAGTCCAGCTCAGTTCCCGACAACAGGAAATACATGGCTTTATTTTGTTGACTGAGAGCTGGTTGTGTGTGTGTGTGTGTGTGTGTGTGTGTGTG
>NW_019201007.1:0-977 GCF_002260705.1 Seriola dumerili
GCTAACAGCTAGCTAACATGAGTTAGCTAAACTGTAACTTAAGGCCAAAGTCAGAGACTAGCTAACATTAGCTTTCATCTACTTTTCACAATCTAATTTAGAAACTGAAGGTTCGAAAGTAAAGTGTATTAAATAAGTTAGTTAGTTAGCTACTGCTACTTACATTTAGCTACAGCGTCTGTGCGTCACGCTGGATCAAAAAGTTGAGGACAGAGCCACTGATGGAGTGAGGCAGGTAGACAAGATTTTTACAGTGATCTGAAGAGACAGAAGAAGACGAGTTTCACCTTGTTAACATGTTAAATTAGCATCAGATTAAAGGGGGGCAGGTCTGGACGAGGCTTTACTCTCGTCTCCTCAGAAAACCAGCTACTTCCCTAACTTCACTAAAGGAGGTTCATACTGTCTGAACTGCTCTCTCTTCAAAATCTGTTTGTCAACATCCAGGGCCACAGGGAATATTTGCTCGGTGTATTATCAGGATACTGTCACCTTTGACCTCTCTCTCTGACCTTTGACCTCTGTATATGCTCAGTGTGAACAGTTTATAATCAGAGAGACGTGTGAATAAATGATAAATAATAAAGTTTGGAAAGTGAAGTGAGGACATGATGAAGAGGAGATTAACGGATTAGCAGGAAATAAATTGGCTGACAGACACAGTGGTGATGAAGTCAAAGAGTCAGAACCTGAACACCTCCATCTTTTCTTTTTAATGCAATTTAATTTTCCTGTTTGATCTGCTCGCTTTCAGTTTTCTAAACTCACAAATATGAAACACGAAGATTTCACTGAGGAGAAGAAAATAAAAAGGTTCAGGTAATTTATCAAAATAAAGAAAAATTAGTTTTAATTATAATATATAATAATATATTATATACATATATATGTACATATTTACATATATATGTATGTGTATATAATATGTTTAAAATTAAATATATACACACACACATATATATATATATATATATATA
>NW_019201008.1:0-110 GCF_002260705.1 Seriola dumerili
GACTGTGGATGACTGGATGAAAGTGATATTCAGTGATGAATCGCGAATCTGCATTGGGCAAGGTGATGATACTGGAACTTTTGTTTGGTGCCGTTCCAGTGAAATTTATG
>NW_019201009.1:0-108 GCF_002260705.1 Seriola dumerili
GGTATAAAGTGCGTCATAGTGCAAAGGAAACGCAACAACCAATACTCTGCACCGCCTCCTGTTTATTTTATGTAGTGTACATACCTGGCCTGGCATCAGTCACAAGCC
>NW_019201010.1:0-107 GCF_002260705.1 Seriola dumerili
TTCTCACTTGGATCTGACTGACTCCTGTGTAGACATTTCCTTTCTGTACAGGAGGGTACTGAATGAAGTCCGTCAAGGCAGCCCCATTTTTGTCCCATGTGAAAGTC
>NW_019201011.1:0-125 GCF_002260705.1 Seriola dumerili
GATTTTTTATGAAAATGTGTAGGTATGTTAGTGCTAAGGATGAATGTTTTGATGAAACCTGAAAGTCTTACCTTTTAAATGCAATCTATTTCATGTTTCTATGTGCTTCAGAGGCTTAGATATTA
>NW_019201012.1:0-140 GCF_002260705.1 Seriola dumerili
GTTGTGTGCAGTGGAGTTTGCATTGAGAAGAAAGAAGTCCGAAGTCTGAACCTGTCATAAGCAAGATGGTGGAACGCCGACCTGCTCTTTTCACAGAAGACCAGGTATGTTCAAGAGAGATATAATGTTGATCTTTTTGC
>NW_019201013.1:0-118 GCF_002260705.1 Seriola dumerili
AACATACACAAAATCTGGTACAGACATTCATGGTTTCCACATGATGAATGTTGATGACTTGATGATGATCTCCTGACTCTTCGTCTCATCATATGACATATGTGGTTTTGAGCGAAAT
>NW_019201014.1:0-359 GCF_002260705.1 Seriola dumerili
AATGCATCTGCGGAAGGAGTAAACCAATTATCTCAGGAAAACAGCTCACAACATTTTAAAAGTAAATTGTTAAAAATTTAAATAGATACTACACAGACTTTAAACATGGCTGACAGAAAGTAACATTCTTGGTGGTTGGTCTGTTAGGTGTTTGTAACCGTTGTTATTGTAATGTTAATTGATTGAATGTGTTTTTTTAAGTAATAAATGTAACTAACAATTTGGTTTAATAAAACATTCAGACATAAATAGAACACAGGAAAAGAAGAAAAGCAGTCAATTAACTTTTGACTGGAAAATTTTAAAATACAGTGAATAATTAAATAAAAAATATCACATGTAAAACAAATGTGATTCCC
>NW_019201015.1:0-591 GCF_002260705.1 Seriola dumerili
GTGTGTGTGTGTGTGTCACCTTGGCTGGCTCTGTGTGTCACAGCCTGGTGCTCCTCTGTCTCCTGAGCGCCCTCCTGTGGATCATCCAGGGAGAACAGCTGGTGTCGACCTGCTGGATCACTGAGCTTCACTGAGCTCCCTGACAGGCGGAGAGAGGCAGCTGACGTCTCTGTACGTACCGTATCGTGTCTGTACCTGGTGGGAGGAGAACTGAAACGCCTGGAGCCTCCAGTCAACTGATCTGAACTATCAGTGTAATCACTGTTGATCACTGTAATGAGTCTCTAGGAGCTTAGAGACACTTTCTCCTTGTAGGGTTCAGAGAAAACTTCACATTATTTTGTTTTCTTTCCTTATATATATTACTTATATACTGTATATGTATATCTAATCTTTCCTGCTCGATAGATGTTCATTGAGGCCTTTTTGTACTGTAGTTACTTCACAACAGGATGGAGACAAAACTGTTATGTACAAAATCTAGTTTCTACAAAGAAAACATTCATAGTGATAATACTTTCTATAATATTGAGGGTATTTTTCTTCATGATGTCACTATGACATCAACTAATAATTATTACATTCTAAAGT
>NW_019201016.1:0-107 GCF_002260705.1 Seriola dumerili
AGAAAAAATATGTAGCCAGTGTTAGCAATTATAAAAATGGCAAAGTTAAAATTTACCAGGTACCAGGTGCACGAAACTCAAGAACCCAAGCCCAAAGCAGAGAGCCT
>NW_019201017.1:0-108 GCF_002260705.1 Seriola dumerili
TGGCCCAGTCAGGTGAGCTACACACCCAGACACTCCACATACAAATTAATTTCAATCCGAGTCTCTCTCCACCCCCCAACCAGAACAATTCCCTCCAAAACCAACCAA
>NW_019201018.1:0-650 GCF_002260705.1 Seriola dumerili
CCGTCATCTTTATCATACAGAGTTACAAATGACTCATTTGTGCTGTTACAGTTTTCCAATGACTCGTTCCAAAGTTTCTCTTGGTCAATAAAACGGAAAACTCGCAGACGATTTGATGCAAATGTAAAGTGAACAAATCCTGTAAAAATGGAAGAAAAAAAAATCATTATTCACTTGCTTAGAATTACTGCATCTAAAAACAACAAACATCATCATGAACAACTGGACTGTTAAAATGAAGTGTACTAGGTTAAAATACAATGAAAACAATATGTCACACACTGACTACAAAACCTCTCTTATGCATACATAAGTAACTTGTGCAGGTGTTGCTTGTTATTAAAACAGCATGTCAAAGTGTGTCTTATTCAAAACTACTGATGACAAAAGATATTTGGGGGGAGAAATATTTGGAGGTCCTAAACCTCTTAGACTGGCATGCGTGCACACAACACCCACTGAATATCATGGGGAGACCAACACCAAGAAATAAGTCCTTACCTGAACACAGAATGAACAACACAAGGGTCATCTTCATAGTTATAAGGTTTGTGTGGTGGAAAGACTAAATGAAAAGCAGAGGGATAACAAAATAAAAGTTACTGAACATGCAGTTAACAAAGTTAGGAGTCATAGTGCGAGTGAAAAAA
>NW_019201019.1:0-102 GCF_002260705.1 Seriola dumerili
ATGTGATTACAAAGCACCAGAACATATTAGCATTTATTAGCTCATGATGCTCCTGAGCGTCTCACAACCTGGAGACAGAGAGGGGAAACACGACGATCAACG
>NW_019201020.1:0-104 GCF_002260705.1 Seriola dumerili
TTTAAGAGCAGTGAACGAAGTGGTAGCCGATTTTCCAGCTGAGGTACCAGACCCGCACACTTTGCTAGCTCAAATTCCGCCAGATGCTACACATTTTACAGTGT
>NW_019201021.1:0-146 GCF_002260705.1 Seriola dumerili
CTGTGATGAAATGCAACTGGAAGCACGGGTTTGGGTTTGGGTTTGAAACGTATTTATACAATTATGTTTTCAACAACTGCAAATTGTCCAATTCTTTTACTGTATGCAGTGCATCCCTTTTTAAACCTGAAGCTCTCTTGCCACAT
>NW_019201022.1:0-480 GCF_002260705.1 Seriola dumerili
AACGCGTACAATTTGTTTTTCTGACACCACCACATGTTATCTTGATGAAATATCAGCTGTTCTGTAAACCTTTGTGTTAGTTTGGTCATTCATGTCTTTAACTGCTTAAGTAGGAGTTTGAGCTCAAAAATCTAGTTCAGCTTAATCAAAACTTTAAGTTGTGTAAAGCTTTGTCTTGTTTATTTGATTGAAATTTGATAATTGATTGAACTCCTTTAGTAATGCTTTCAATTTAAACATCTATTTCAACACAACCTCTGTGGCCTGTTGTCTGTTTGTGTTCTCTCAGGTTGAAGAGTTAGGTCTTTGTTTCACATGCAGAACTTGCACCTTCATTATTGTTAATACTGTTTTCATTATTATGGAAAGAAACAACATGGATTACCTTCACATGTATTAAAGACACACAGCTCCCATCCGGTCTGTAACTATGAGAAGTCTCTGAGTTTTAACTCTCCAGCAGTGCATGCTGGGAGGTCT
>NW_019201023.1:0-100 GCF_002260705.1 Seriola dumerili
TAAGCTCTTTCATTGAACAACCTCATCATCCAGGCTCCATCCTGAATGATTTCCAAGGAGCTGCTCGTTCTGTCGATCGACTCTCTGACCACCCCGAGCC
>NW_019201024.1:0-522 GCF_002260705.1 Seriola dumerili
TTCTTATTAGAATCTGACAGTGCATGCTGCTGTATTTAGCTTGTACAATGTCAGTTACAACTTACACTGTCTCGTATTATTTGCGGTTGTACTGGCCTCCATCCTGTCCTGGATCCAGCTTATAGAAAGGATGTGTGCAGCTCTTACAGGCTACCTGCTACTTGAGATATGACACTGAAACTAATTGATTTCCCGGCACACAAGTTAAATACAGAACAATTGCGTGACAGTACACAATAGTGCACAAAAAGCAAATGCAGAAATACTTTGTTTAATGTTTATTCAATCACGCAGTCAATCAGTCAGTACCTGAAACCAGTTCTGCCAATATTAGTGGGACAACATGATAGATGTCAAGGGTCAAGTAGTTACTGGATCGTGTTCTCTGGATACTGGAGTTAACTGAGAAGAGATATGAAGTTGTTTGCAACCTTTAACAGCAGGGTTTTATAAATGAGTAACGTGAGATGCCGTTTTGTTTTGACTGTAGTGAGGTCAATCCCATGGTGTGATACAGAGAAC
>NW_019201025.1:0-1087 GCF_002260705.1 Seriola dumerili
ACCGTCGCGACGCCATACAATGTTAGCTCACCTGGTCAGCTTCATGTTAGTTTCATGTTAGCATTCATGTGTAGCCTCACAGCGTAGCTTTCATGTTAGCTTCAGTTCAGCTTCGTCGTTAGCATCACGTTAGTCTTCATGGTTAGTTTCATTTAGCTTTCACTGGGTAGCTTCATGTTAGCTTCACGTTTAGCTTCACGTTAGCTTCCCTGTTAGCCTTTCATGTTAGCTTCACGTTAGCTTTTCATGTTAGCTTCACTGTTTAGCTTCACGTTAGCCCGCTTCACCTGTTATGCTTCATGTTAGCTTCACGTTAGCTTTCACTTTTAGCTTTCTATGTTAGGCTCTCACGTTAGCCACTGTGGCTGTGAAAAACTCAACCAAAAATAGTGAGGTGGATGGAGAAGCTTGAAAATTCATGTATTACAGTCTGTTGAACACGGTGTGTGATGAAAGGCAGAGCTACGATCTGTGTGTGTGCTTTGCGATGGTATGAGTGGTGTTGTGTGAGTGATACCGTTGTGTGTGTGTGTTTGTTGTGTGTGTGTGAGTGTGTGTGTTGTTTGTTTGTGGTGTGTGAGCGTGTGTGCCCGTGTGTGAGTGTGTGTGTGTGTGTGTGTGAGTGTGCTGTGGTTTGCTGTGTGTGTGTTTGTGTGTTGTGTGTGTTGCAGTGTTGTGTGAGTGTGTGTGTGCATCTGGTGCCCTTGCTGCCTGTATCTGTGACGTGCATGGTGTGTGTCAATGAAATTAGTTTTTTCTAATTCATCCTGTTTGTATTTGTTCTTTTCGTATCCATGTGTTTACTGGCCAACCGCTCTGACCTGTTTAACCTCTCTCCACACACAAAACACTTTGACTTGACCTAACATTCATCCTTTTATACACTGTGCGCACACCCGGGAACAAGAAACCGCAGCCATCAGAAGCAGCGACACAGCTGACGAGAGAACCCAGGGCCAGAGAGGAGGAGGATCTGTAGTCGACACAAACAACAACATGACGGGGGAATGAGTGATGTGGGGACTAAAAACCTCCTGTACTGAATCACACTTGTCTTACATTTCCATCATTACAAAAAGTACCTGAT
>NW_019201026.1:0-102 GCF_002260705.1 Seriola dumerili
GAGACTCTAGAGAGAGAACTTCCTGCTCACAAGAGGAACACTCTGCTGTATGCCCTGCCCAATATCAGCCGTGGGATCATCAACAAGAAGAAAGAGGTTTTA
>NW_019201027.1:0-100 GCF_002260705.1 Seriola dumerili
TTGTTGTTGTTGTTGTTGTTGTTGTTGTTGGTAGTAGTAGTAATAATGTGGGTCAGGGATCCTCAAAGTCTATGTTTAGGGTCAGACAAGGAAAAAAAAA
>NW_019201028.1:0-1439 GCF_002260705.1 Seriola dumerili
AGGTCGACGTGTGTAATGTTTCTGTTATTGATAGATGTTAAATGTTTCCTCACCTGTAATCTGGAGCAACAGCATCAGAAACACGGACATTTGAATCCATCTGAATTCAACCATGGTGCTTTTCTGTCTCTCTCCGTCTCTTCATCAGTCTGTGAACTGCTGCCTCTGACAGAGGAATACAGTATATATCACCTTTGATCAAGACAGAGTCACTTCCTCAAAGTCTGTTCTTCCTCATGTAGGAGGAGCGTGTGAACTCTTCTTCTGAGACTTTGTGAAGGTGTTGATGTTATAAACTTTACTAACTTACATTGAACGCACCTGCAGGTCACTGATCCCCAATTCTCTCATCAACAATATAAGAAGCAACCGACATTAAAGAGGTCAGATGTCACAGACGTTACTACGGCAACACGCTGTGCCATGTAGCCAACCAACAAACCCACAGTGTGTCCGTTCTCACGCTCCATTAGTGACATGTGACATGTGACGTGTTCGACCACATGAAAAGAAGAAGGGACAGAGGAAGTTAAAGGTGTGAAGACTGTTAGACTCCTCCTCTCTTCAGAAAACAGATGATATCTAAAAGACGTCAGACATTTTGATTTGTAGTTTTTCTGAGAACTGAGGGGGAGGAGCTTTGGTGAGAATGTGGGTTAAACAGCAGCAGAGCTCGTGACCACATCAATATCAGAAACACAAATGGGTGACGAGTGTCTGACTGTCGGAGTCAGAGCACAAAGTCTCCACGCTAAAAATACAGTTACACAAAAACACACACTTGAGCTCAACCACACAACCAGAAGAGTTTCTACAGTGTTTACTGACTGGAGGTTTTTCATGCTGCATGCACACTGCACAGGAAACTGAGCTCCAGGGAAAATGACAGCATCAGTCATTTCAGCAAGTGCTCCATGACGACACATGTTCACGCCCAAGTGGCCGAGTGTGTCTGGAGCAAAGGAGGAAGTTATGTGAGCTTGTGGTGTGTGACAGTAGGAGTATGATGAGAGGAGAGAGGGAGGTTATAGAGGCGGGGCTTAATACACTTCCATTATCAAACACTTGAACATGAAAAACAAGATGACAAATCAGTTGATTGTTAAAGATTTCTTCATTTGTAGATTATATCATCATCACTTACAGACAGACACGTATATATCCCAACAAAGACGTGGCAACAACACTGCTAAAAGAGAGAGAGTTCAAAGAAGTACCTCCGTACACTGAGAGATGAAACTGAGCTTCAACAACAATCTGCACCATCTAATATCTGACAGGTCTGAAGCTGTGAAGGTGTTTGATGAAGGTTGAATCCAGCTGCTGTGAACTGAACTGGCTGCAGAGGAGAAAAGCTTCCAGCTTGTTGATCAGCGGATTCTGACAGAGGAAGAAGGTTCTCCAAAGTTTTCATAGCTCACTCTACCTTCATCTTCATC
>NW_019201029.1:0-130 GCF_002260705.1 Seriola dumerili
AAGTCTCAAGCCTTCTCTAAGCTAGTCCAAGTCACACCTAAAGTCTGACCAAAGCAAGTCACAAATCTCCACAAGTAAATTTCAGATCAGCTGTAAATCTCTCAAACTGAACAGACGTCAAACCTCAACT
>NW_019201030.1:0-103 GCF_002260705.1 Seriola dumerili
GCCCACATTTTATTGGAGAGGGGCGGTAAGGGATCTGGATATTTGTTGGGCCTTGGTCCACAAAAGGTTTTGAGAACCACCAAACCAGAATTGTCACCAAACA
>NW_019201031.1:0-143 GCF_002260705.1 Seriola dumerili
GGGGAAATTTGCAGTGTCACAGCAGCAAAGTGGACAGTAAAAGAAAGAAAAACTATAAAATGCCAGCTGTAAATATTTAGAAAGATAAATAATAGATAATAATTTAATATATACAATAGGTATTTACAAAAGTTTACAAAATA
>NW_019201032.1:0-113 GCF_002260705.1 Seriola dumerili
GTGATCAATATTTCACTGCTTTTATTAATTATACTTGTTCTTAAAGTTTTGCTCTAATTGTACTTTGAACTTTTGCCGTCGCTCCAAACGTTTTATTGCATCACACGTCAGTG
>NW_019201033.1:0-233 GCF_002260705.1 Seriola dumerili
AAGAGAGACGTGACGTCAGCATGAGAACAACCAGACGACAGGATGAGATTTAAATATCAAAGTGTTTTTAATGACAGAATTAAAGCACCATATTCATTATTTACAGAAGCAGCAGCAGCTGCAGGAATCTGACACTCGTCCTAAAGCGGCTCATGGTGACGTGTAACTGCTGAGGGGTCACATGACACGACCAGGAGCCATGGACCCATGTGACCTGCAGGTGGCGCTGGAGG
>NW_019201034.1:0-361 GCF_002260705.1 Seriola dumerili
GTTCCTAATCAATACTTCAATGTTCACTTTTTTGCTGATTACACAATTTTATATAACGCCAGTTCCACCTCAGCCCAAGCCCTGACTCGTCTTCAGTCTGCTTTTTTTTTACTTCCAATGGTCTCTCCTTAATCACAAATTATTATCTTAAATGCAGAAACAAACAAGTATGTGGTTTTCTCCACCTCCAGCAGTAACTCTGACCATCCTACCATTAAAATCTTGAACAACACTCATATTACTCTTATTGTTTTATACAAATACTTAGGAATTTGGCTCTACAAAAGACTATCATTCAAGCTTCATATTCAAGACTTGATTCAGAAATTAAAAATCGTATAAAATTAAAGGATATTTGTCT
>NW_019201035.1:0-105 GCF_002260705.1 Seriola dumerili
GAGGTGGTTTGGGCATCTGATAAGGATGCCTCCTGGGCAAAGGTTTTGAAGGTTTTCCAGGCATGTCCGACTGGGAGGAGACCCCAGGGTAGACCCAGAACTCGC
>NW_019201036.1:0-126 GCF_002260705.1 Seriola dumerili
TCCATTCCATTATGCCTTTGGAGGAGTTTTGTCAAGTCTTGGGCTTGGAGACCAACTGATAACAAAGAAAAACCTGTATCACAAACTATGGTGTGGATTTTGAAAGACGCAGAGCTTATCTGGCAT
>NW_019201037.1:0-123 GCF_002260705.1 Seriola dumerili
CAACAAAAGGAGACATTGTCATTTTTTTAGGCAGTGATGGAGTTTGGTCGTGGTGAAAAATGAAAGGTATTTTTCTTTATTTCTAAAATTTCAAACCTGGACTTAAGATAAGGCTGTGGTGCT
>NW_019201038.1:0-159 GCF_002260705.1 Seriola dumerili
GAATAGGCCCAAACAACTGTTTATCAAAAACACAGGTCTCTGCAAAATCGAAAGATGACGTATAGGGGCTGACGCCTGCCCGGTGCTGGAAGGTTAAGAGGATGAGTTAGCGTAAGCGAAGCCCAGAATTGAAGCCCCAGTAAACGGCGGCCGTAACTA
>NW_019201039.1:0-106 GCF_002260705.1 Seriola dumerili
GACTTCTTGACCAACAGACCCCAGTCTGTTAGGCTAGGAAACCACACCTCCTCTACCCTCACCCTGAACACCGGCGTCCCTCAAGGCTGCGTGCTGAGTCCTCTCC
>NW_019201040.1:0-127 GCF_002260705.1 Seriola dumerili
TCTGAAGTTGTGGTCAGTCGGAGCCATGAGAGGCAAACAGATCTTTTGGGGTGGGGGGGGGGTGTAAAAACATGGAAAAGCATTCCTCCTCTGGTTAAAACAAAACACACACTGTTAACCTAAGATA
>NW_019201041.1:0-284 GCF_002260705.1 Seriola dumerili
AATATCAGTCACGGCTTGGTTAGGTTTAGGCAGAAAAACATCAACATCAGATGATCTTTGTTGTCATGGTGACAATAATAACAACCAACTGTCATGGATAATAGAAACAGTATAAATCCTGGTTTCATATGGGAACTGACACCACACTCGTTTCATAATACTGTGTTTTGCTGACCCATCCACCCTAACCACTTCCTCTCATGGACTTTTTCTCTATTTATACCACGTCTGCTAGATGTCGCCTAACAACGAAACGTTACTATGGGTCTTAATAAACTGCTGCA
>NW_019201042.1:0-149 GCF_002260705.1 Seriola dumerili
CTACTGGAGATTAAACTACCCAACAGTATTTCAATGAAAAGTGAATTATAAGTAAAATGGAATTTATTGTGAACAGGAGGAACAGACTTTTGAACTTAGACCCTGTCACCGGTCAGAAAGTCAACGCAGCAGACGTCACCGTGTTTCTG
>NW_019201043.1:0-152 GCF_002260705.1 Seriola dumerili
TGTGTGTGTGTGTGTGTGTGTGTGCCTGTGTGTGTGAGTCACACTCTTAATTATTAATGCCTGAACCCTCGCCATTTTTCCTCATTCATCTCTTAGCCAATACGCCAGTTCGCCTCCCGAACACACACACTCTCACCCTCCAGCCTCCCCCC
>NW_019201044.1:0-106 GCF_002260705.1 Seriola dumerili
TGAAATATACCTCTCGAACTGAGGCTTGTCAGTGAAACATCTTAACTGTTATCACATGAATGTTCAGATTTTCTGAGAGAGGAGACTTTGCTGATTGCAGTCATAT
>NW_019201045.1:0-156 GCF_002260705.1 Seriola dumerili
CCAGGTACTGGAAACCGCGACCCCGAGGCCGCACATCCAGGATCCTGGACACCGAGAAGGCTGGATGGTCATCAATGATCCGGGGGGGAGGAGGGGCAACAGCAGGAGGGCTCAGGTCACAGGAGGAAACAGGTTTCAGGAGGGAGACGTGGAAGG
>NW_019201046.1:0-138 GCF_002260705.1 Seriola dumerili
AAACTACACTGAGATGGTTTTTGGTTCTTAAAACCACACCAATATATCTTCTTATAGATCAACACTTCACAATAAAAGTGTAAAATATGGGACCCTTATGTCCACATTTACCAAAATAAAAGACATCTTAAAAAAAAA
>NW_019201047.1:0-108 GCF_002260705.1 Seriola dumerili
CTGAAGGTCAACTGCCCCACCAATGAAAATATGGTCGCCTGTTTGAAGATGACTGATCCTGCGCTCCTAACGTTGGCCGGCTCTCTCAAACTGTCCAGCTCACCCGAT
>NW_019201048.1:0-211 GCF_002260705.1 Seriola dumerili
AAGCCATAGTTGTATGAATATATCCTGTTACAAATATCTGTCTTGGATATGATATTGTTGTCTGAGAGGTAACCAAAAAGCAACTTAAGCTCAAATTGCCCAACTCCTTCCAATATGTCGTGCATAATGTCTACAGCATAATTATCAGAAACATCAAAGTACTGTAGATCATTGAGTAAACATGTTCGCTTCACTCCAAATGTTGATGGCA
>NW_019201049.1:0-100 GCF_002260705.1 Seriola dumerili
TATGCCATACTATACTATTACGTCTATTGACATTTTTATGCCAGACTATACTATGATGTCTATTGACATTTTTTTGCCATACTATATTATGACGTTTTTT
>NW_019201050.1:0-129 GCF_002260705.1 Seriola dumerili
GTTACTGTGTGTTGTTACTGTTTACTGAGCCCTGCATTAGGTGATTATTTTGGAGCAAAGTTTTTCGTTTGTGGTTTCACTTGTGACAAACCCAACATCCTTGTTTCTGTCACTTTTAAGTGGTTTCAA
>NW_019201051.1:0-170 GCF_002260705.1 Seriola dumerili
CTGAAAACACGGGCAGGAAATGAGCACAGAGGTGATGCACAGATGTGAAGTCAGACCTGCGTCTCAGAAAGACGGACGAGAACGTCTCCCGATCATTTCCTGGGTTCTGTTGCTCATTCAGCTCCACCGACTCCGACTGTGACGCAGCAAAATGGCGTCGACTGTGAAAC
>NW_019201052.1:0-115 GCF_002260705.1 Seriola dumerili
TAACGCCATTTATTGTCTTTTTTAATTGCAGTCTCCTCTGAGCTCCTGAATATTTGTTGTTTTTATTAGGCCTATGTTATCTGATTGTAACTGTAAAACTGTATGACTGACTGAA
>NW_019201053.1:0-107 GCF_002260705.1 Seriola dumerili
CAGGTTAGAGCCAAAATCACAAAAATATACAAAGTAGTCAGAGGTTTACCACGGGTGAGTAATGGACAATCTGGCGATGAGTGGAAGAATGAACTGGTCTTTTATCC
>NW_019201054.1:0-121 GCF_002260705.1 Seriola dumerili
TATAAACAGCATTTAGTAATGGGTGCAGTGCAAAAGCCAAAGAATGTCAAGTGCGAATGTACAATAGAGAAATGTGAATTTCTTTTCTCTCTCAAACATGTCAAAAATAATATTCTGACAA
>NW_019201055.1:0-105 GCF_002260705.1 Seriola dumerili
AGTGTCAGTTTTCTAATCTAATCAGTTTCAGGTGCCTGAAGTCCTGGTATCTGTGTCTGTGTCAATATTCAAAAGCAAACTACATTTTCCTAAGATTATGATAAG
>NW_019201056.1:0-115 GCF_002260705.1 Seriola dumerili
CTGGAATCTAAGGGGCAAAACACGAGCCAAAAGTTTTTTGTTCTTTTTTTCCTTGCACTCATATCAGGACACAAAATACTCATTTATAATCAGGAGATCATTTGACAATTTATGT
>NW_019201057.1:0-100 GCF_002260705.1 Seriola dumerili
TTTGTGTTTTTTCGCCTTACTATACTATGACGTTTTTTGTCATTTGTATGCCTTATTAAAGTATGACGTTTTTTGATGGTTTTATGCCTTACTATACTAT
>NW_019201058.1:0-384 GCF_002260705.1 Seriola dumerili
CCAATTAAATGTTGAAATTCAATTTTAAAAATTGTCATTCAAAAACCTGAAAACTTTGTCTTACAGTAAACTCCCTTACATATTTCCTCAGTGCATCCTCTGGACTCCAAACCTGGTTACTGTGATAGTAAAATCAGGACAGTACAATTCAAACAGGACTGGGTGAAAAAGCTAAACGAAGATGATCCTCTGCATGTGGAGTGGCACACTCAGAACTGTATGGGTGCCCATCAGGTTGTAACAGCTCTAAGTTTTAAGCAGCATTTTAACCAAACTGGAGGTATGCTTATTTCTTATTTGTGCAACCTAATGTTTATTGGTATGTTTTGTCACAAAACAGGCCGCACGGCCATGACAAAAGAGGAAGATGCACACAGACAAGCC
>NW_019201059.1:0-122 GCF_002260705.1 Seriola dumerili
TGAATCCACGTGATGAGTTGTGGGGTGTTTGCTCAGCTGCGTTTTTGAGCGTTAAACTCTTAATAAATATTTATTTATTTATTTTTTTTACTTTAAATTTGATTGTTGCTGTTACAGTAATG
>NW_019201060.1:0-128 GCF_002260705.1 Seriola dumerili
TCTTTATTGTTATTATATACTATATAATAATAATTAATAATAATTAATATATATATATATAAATATATTTACAGTATAACATGTCATCGGGACAAAAATCTTTTAAATTAGGCAGATAAAGATGCGAC
>NW_019201061.1:0-474 GCF_002260705.1 Seriola dumerili
CTGGCGATTTACTTGTGTGAAAAGTAGCTAATGTTTGTCCAAAAAAATCGCTGGATTTGTCACTAGGGGCTTTTTTGAAAAAAATACATTTGACTAGGGGAATCTGAAAAGTCCGAAAATCCAGTGACAATGATGCAAATGCAATGTGAGGGTTGGATATGTGGTGGTTTGGATCACTCTTCACCTCGTCCGCTTCACAACAGCAACACTTCCTGTTGCTAAGTCACATGTCGCATAACTAACCAATAATAGGTGAGGAGGACTTAGACTGAGGTAAATGAGAGGAAAACTTTTGAGTTTGATTCAGGAGGTTACTGTAACTATTTTCACAAGATGCACATGTAAATATTTAAACTTAAACATAAATGTGTAAATAATTAACTGTATAAACACTGCACATATATTTTTGGTAAACTAACTCAAATACACAACATCTAAACCTTACAGTAAGTTGGCATCACTGCCTGTAAACAC
>NW_019201062.1:0-108 GCF_002260705.1 Seriola dumerili
TCAGTCTGAAAACACTGAAACATTTTTGAAAACTAATAACACGTGGACAAATACATTTATTTAACTGTAAAAAATGAAACAGGAGGAAACTCACCATGGACAGGGACA
>NW_019201063.1:0-144 GCF_002260705.1 Seriola dumerili
GTAATCAATATGTAAAATACTGGACCTCCACCTACGTGCAGCATCGTGCATGAACGCTGCTGAAATAGCACCGAACGTCCTCTTGTTTTCGGTCGATTAGCTCTTGAGTTAACGATGTGCGTGTTCACGAACCAGAAGGTGGCA
>NW_019201064.1:0-110 GCF_002260705.1 Seriola dumerili
ATAGTAAGGCATAAAAACGCCAAAAAACGTCATATTATAATAAGGCACAAAACGTCATAGTATAGTAAGGTATAAAAACGCCAAAAAACGTCATAGTATAGTAAGGCATA
>NW_019201065.1:0-106 GCF_002260705.1 Seriola dumerili
TGGTTTGATCTCAGATTTCTCTTCTTCAATGAGCATGTCAAAGTGCTCTGGAGTGGAAAGAAGATCTGGCTTCAGTGCTGTACCTTTAAGTCTGTTTAGACACTTG
>NW_019201066.1:0-128 GCF_002260705.1 Seriola dumerili
CTGATTGATACTTTTCAACAGTGAGATCCCATTCATGGCATTTGCAACTAAGAAGGTGTCAAGAAAACCCTACAGGAAATGCTAAGCTTGGTTAATCACAGTCACTTTAATCAATGGCAGGTATATAA
>NW_019201067.1:0-101 GCF_002260705.1 Seriola dumerili
AGTAATCAATAAAATTAAGTCAAATTAAATAAAGAAAATGATAAAAATCGGGCATTACCCAAAAAGCAAATGAATACATTAAGAATAGGGAGATAAACTGA
>NW_019201068.1:0-105 GCF_002260705.1 Seriola dumerili
TTTCTGCCTTTTGTTGTTCTGTCGTTGTCATGGAAACGGAAACGAATGCGTGATGTCACAGTGTTTGTGTTTGTTAAAATTTGGTTGCGCTCAGTGACGCGTTGA
>NW_019201069.1:0-111 GCF_002260705.1 Seriola dumerili
GCTTTAGCTATCGAGCCTCTCTCCATTATGCTGAACACCTCACAACGCTTTAAGGGAATCTACAGAAAACTAAGAACATAGAGTATCCTTATATGCAGATGACTTATTGCT
>NW_019201070.1:0-152 GCF_002260705.1 Seriola dumerili
CATCTCAAAGTAGTTTTAGCTCTGAGCCTCTCTTCTGATTGGCTGATTGTTTTTGAGTGATCTAATAAAAACCGGAGCGGATTTCAGGTAAAACACTCCTGCAAATCCTGCAGGGTTTGGATGGTGGGTCCAGGTGAAAGCATGACTGCTTT
>NW_019201071.1:0-159 GCF_002260705.1 Seriola dumerili
CTGTTAAAAAGAAGAAAATATTTAGTGATAACTTGTCAAGTTATACAGCAAGAGAAGAAATGTTTACTATGACAATGTTTGCAATGGTCGTGGTAAATAGAGGAAGTAGTTTTTGTATGGCTCTGCTATTACCATCTCTCACTGTGGCTCTCTGGCACA
>NW_019201072.1:0-169 GCF_002260705.1 Seriola dumerili
GACGATAGGATCAAAATCCCTGATTCATCATCGTCATCCAGACTGGTTGTTATGCAGCTCCAGAAAAACAGGCTGTGCAACACAAAAAAAATAAAAATAACAAAACCCCCCCAATGAACCGTGTAGAAAGAAAACACCCATGATGCCTTGCGGTTGCCTCTCACAGCAG
>NW_019201073.1:0-173 GCF_002260705.1 Seriola dumerili
ATTTTTGTCCTTTACAAACCTCCTACAAACCTATTTTTTTCTCCCACTGCTTTGTAGCTGAAATGGCTGAGAGGAAGAGGAAGCGTCCTGCCCTCACAGGGCCTCACAGCTCCTCCCCTGTGACGTCTGACAACTCATCTGATCAGAAGATCAGCCCCGGCACAGAGCAACCA
>NW_019201074.1:0-103 GCF_002260705.1 Seriola dumerili
CTTTACATTCTGTTTAAGAGAACAAGATAACATCTACCAGGGCTCAAAATAACCAAATGTTGTTAGTTAAATGTGTTACTTGCTGATGTCAGTGTGATGTTTC
>NW_019201075.1:0-114 GCF_002260705.1 Seriola dumerili
TCTATACATGGAGAGCCTGCTTAGACCACTACGCCACGCAACATGGAAACATGATTTAATTAGCCATAGAAATGGCACAAAATATCTTAATATAGAATGGCAGAAAAATGTCAA
>NW_019201076.1:0-198 GCF_002260705.1 Seriola dumerili
CTTCCACCATTGAAGCACACTACCTTGGTCAGGGTTGTTCGAGAGTCGGGAGACTCAGGTGCTGAGATATTCAGCTACTTCTTCATCGACAGGCTTTGGTGCTAAAACGCCTCACGTATTGTCTTCCCAGTTGAGCTTGGGTTTTTGGCTGGTGGTGGCTCATCCTCTGCTGCAGCCAGGAGCAAATCAAATTGCATC
>NW_019201077.1:0-130 GCF_002260705.1 Seriola dumerili
AATCATGTACCATATCAAGTTGGAGAAGATCAGATACACTATCAGGGGGTCCACTAGAAAATTCTATAACATTTGGCAGCCTTTCTTAATATTTGTTGAAGATATGGAGGCAGACAATATAATACTGTAA
>NW_019201078.1:0-237 GCF_002260705.1 Seriola dumerili
AATTTCCCCTAGAGGATAAATAAAGTATATATCTATCTACCTATTATTAGGTTATATTGTCTATCATTGAATGAAAGCAGTTTAAATGCTACATAACCTTCGCCACAAGATGTCACCAGCCTTTTTGATTACGTCACTTTTGTAAACGATAAAAGCCCGATAAGTATTGTAGTACCTCGCCGGGTGCGGTGGCGCGCACCTGTAATCCAAGTCACTGGGAGGCTGAGGCTGGCGGAT
>NW_019201079.1:0-102 GCF_002260705.1 Seriola dumerili
AGCAAATAAATATTAACTGTCTCACACATTAGGACTCATTATGAATAATGATTATACTTGTTTCCAAAAATTCTGTTGCACTGTTGATTCAACTACTTCTTT
>NW_019201080.1:0-130 GCF_002260705.1 Seriola dumerili
GTTTTGGGTTAGGGTCAGACAAACAAACAAAATGCTTCTCCTGCAAGGGTACATCTGAAACGAAAGATTCTCTGATAAATGATCATGTTTTAAGTGGCACGTAAATGGATTCAGACAACATTATATTGTA
>NW_019201081.1:0-260 GCF_002260705.1 Seriola dumerili
GGACCAGATTTACAAAAGGTTCTCTGAGATGATTTAAAGCAGTGGTTCCCAACCTGTGGACACAATTAACATTATCAACAAGATCCACGGACATCAGAAAAGTTTTTGAGAGAGCAGGCAGTGATTCATTCAGAGCTACTGAGGTATCATTTGAGTATTTGCTACTAATTGCCAAGGCTAAAAAGCAGCACAATATTTGAGAGCAGCTGATCAAACCCCGTCTGCCTGAACATTGTGGAGAGGCTGTGTGGACTGCAGGT
>NW_019201082.1:0-142 GCF_002260705.1 Seriola dumerili
TGAGTCTGCATCTTGTGGTCCCACATTCAGTGTACTTAATAGAACGATCTGGCCACAACGATGGACCCCGCAGACCAGGACACAGAGTCCACTCGTTATCAGTGTGCTGTAGCACAACAGGGTGTGCTCTTAGGTCAACATG
>NW_019201083.1:0-134 GCF_002260705.1 Seriola dumerili
CTTCCAGCCACCTTCTCCATTGGCATCTAATGTACTAAGGTATGTTGTTGTCCCACCTGCAACGTCTCTTGCAACATGACCTTGGCAGGCAGTGTTACTGGTGGAAGGAAACCCAAGGGATCATAAACAGAACT
>NW_019201084.1:0-138 GCF_002260705.1 Seriola dumerili
GAAATGGTGGAGGGCTGCCCTCCTAATAGTCCACCAAACGTTAGTTGATGATAGGAGTCTTAGTCGACCGAGTTATGATTGGTCAGTTTGTTGCAGGAAAAAAAAAAAAAACTCCAAAGGAAGTGGCAACACTCAGTC
>NW_019201085.1:0-143 GCF_002260705.1 Seriola dumerili
CAACTAAATTTACAATAACCTGTAAGGCCAACCCGGACACTCACACACATACACAAGACCTGGGGTGGAACTCCCCTTCCAATATCCTAAACCTCTCTACCCTCTTTTCCCCCTCCCCCTCACAGCTATCCCTTCTGGAGAGA
>NW_019201086.1:0-110 GCF_002260705.1 Seriola dumerili
TATGTTTCTGTAAATGCAGAAAGCGGAATGATACATGCAGTGCGCTCGTTTGATTATGAGCAAATCAAACGGCTGGTTTTCGTTGTCAAAGCGCAGGATGGAGGCTCTCC
>NW_019201087.1:0-110 GCF_002260705.1 Seriola dumerili
AGATTCTAATCCAGTCTCCAATCTCTGTTTACTGTTCAAATCACCTATGTATATTATATATTATATTATATAGTTCAGTCTCTCTATCCCACCTGGAATAAGTCTTTCTT
>NW_019201088.1:0-103 GCF_002260705.1 Seriola dumerili
GAGAGAGGAGTCAAGGCGAGAGTACCAAGTCTGTCTTGTCAAGTAACGAGGGTATTAAAGCCGACGTTTACTTGATTTTAACATCACTCTTTATTCATTGTTC
>NW_019201089.1:0-109 GCF_002260705.1 Seriola dumerili
TGATGATGACACATCAGGCATGCATGAGAGGATGTAGACTGTCACACCGTGGTGGGGTTGTCCTGTCTTGGGGTTTTTTTTTGTCTTGTCATTTCCTGTTTTATTTTGA
>NW_019201090.1:0-136 GCF_002260705.1 Seriola dumerili
TCACTTTTGTAGTGCTAATTTTAATCAATATTTCAGTTCGTGTCTATAAAGTGTATAAGTCCAAGAAATATAAGTTATTCATTTAAATGACTTTATAAATATTGGTAAGAAAACTGTCCTGTGATGTCACAGACCT
>NW_019201091.1:0-141 GCF_002260705.1 Seriola dumerili
GTTGTTGATTTGACATTGTGTAACCCTGGTGTTTTTGCTAGCGACGTCCAAGAGGGCTGATCATTCTTTAACCAAATACTTTGCAGCTGTTAAGCCAATGCTGGAGTTGTTGTCTCTGTTGCCTTTTATGTGGAAGGTGAT
>NW_019201092.1:0-115 GCF_002260705.1 Seriola dumerili
TTGCCACAAACTTTTGTGAACTTATAGGCCAAGCTATAGTGTGAAACAGCCACCCCCCTCCCATAGGCCTTGTTAGGACCTGGTATTAACATCCGTCTCAGTGATCCGATCACAA
>NW_019201093.1:0-112 GCF_002260705.1 Seriola dumerili
TTTACTCCTAAAAGCCACTACTCTATGCTAGTTTTTAAGCCCCATAAAACAGAGACTTTTGGAAACAATGCTGGACTCGTTTCAGTTTGAAAACTCTGGGGTTGCGTCCTTT
>NW_019201094.1:0-145 GCF_002260705.1 Seriola dumerili
AGTGTTATATTTCTCTTAAAGTCCCAGACTGAAGCTGGGAAAAGTCGACCAGCAACTAGACAGAAACAGCGGCAGCCTACCCGACAACTCTATTTGTTCAGCAACGAAAACATGGTGGCAAGTCACGAGAAGCACAGACAATAAA
>NW_019201095.1:0-106 GCF_002260705.1 Seriola dumerili
ATACACTTTTTACACCTTGGTGGTTTTCAACTCTATATTCGGATGCTGGGCCGGATTATCCAATGGGCATTATAGGCACAGGCCCAGGGGCCCACGCACAGTTGGG
>NW_019201096.1:0-110 GCF_002260705.1 Seriola dumerili
TCTTGTGGTCTTTAAGTAACGTGAACTATTTTTAAGAGACGGTCTGATACAGTATTTTATTAATTTCACTTTTTCAAAACTCTTCACAAACTCATCGTAGCAGCTCTCAG
>NW_019201097.1:0-228 GCF_002260705.1 Seriola dumerili
CAGACCACATTCACTCAGCCTCTCTACGCTGGACTTAGGGCTCATTACATTGGATCCACAGCTGAGTTGTGTGAGCTCAAATAGACTGGATCTATTAAAAAGGTAATAGGTGAGATTCTCTTTTTACTGTTTAATGGATTTTGATTTAGTTTTGTCGCTCAGCTCTCTTTGCTGGGGCGTTTTTGTGCTGGACTTTCCAGAGATCACCTGCCCATCAGGTGACTCTGA
>NW_019201098.1:0-150 GCF_002260705.1 Seriola dumerili
TTATCATTCAAATTCAAAGTGCTCAGAGGCATTATTCGGCCTCCTTATTCTCACGGGGTCGGATGTGGGTTGTGTGGGCCACGTGTTGGAAACAATGAATTAGACAGAAAAAGTGAGGTTTTTACCTTTCGCACTGTTTTCTAATGACTT
>NW_019201099.1:0-130 GCF_002260705.1 Seriola dumerili
TGAATTGTCCAACTTTACAGCAGAAATGTCCCTTTTACATCCTGGTAAAGAAAACAGTTTTAGTCTCTAAAACTAATTTCGTACCTCATGGCAACGGTTTATATAACTCACCTGTTTACATTTTATTAAG
>NW_019201100.1:0-4565 GCF_002260705.1 Seriola dumerili
TTACTAACACTGGTGGTGGACAGCAACTGATGCGGCCACTACACACTCCCCCTCCTCTGGACACTCGCTGGGACAGCGGGAAAGGTAGTCAGCAGTGGAGTTCTGTTTGCCAGGGATGTGCTGCACCTCAAACGTGAAGGCCTGCACAGCCAGGTACCAGCGGGTTATCCGGCTATTTGTGTCCTTCATCCTCTCCAACCATTTCAAGGCCTTGTGGTCAGTTCCCAGAATGAACTGCCTTCCTAGAAGGTAGTATCGCAGGGAGTCCAAAGCCCATTTAACCGCCAGGCATTCCTTCTCCACTGTAGAGTAGCGGGTTTCCCTGGGGTATAGCTTCCGACTTATGAAAGCAATGGGATGGCGATCGTCTGGAGGGCTTTGGAGGAGCACCGCACCCAGCCCACGATCAGAGACATCAGTTTGCAGAATGAAGGGCTGCTGAAAGTCAGGGCAGTGCAACACAGGATGTCCGCTCAAGGCCTGTTGGATGTCCTTAAAGGCATTCTTGGCTTCCGCTGTCCACTGAAGCTGGTTAGGCCGCTTAAAACTGGTCATATCTGTAAGTACAGCAGGTCTAATTGAGAAATTAGCGATGAATCTGTGGTACCAACCTGCCATCCCCAGGAATGATTTGAGCTGAGTTCTGGTCTGGGGCAGTGCGCAGGTTTGGATGGCCTGGACTTTCTGGACCTGGGGCTTGACGACCCCATTGCCAATGACATAGCCAAGGTACTCTGTCTCACTTTTGGCAAGGGTACACTTGGCTGGATTGACGGTAAGACCTGCAATGTGGAGACACTCAAAGACCACCTTAAGATGTTCCAGATGTTCTTCCAAGCTGTTACTGTATACTACAATGTCATCCAAGTAAGCAGAGGCAAAATGTGACAGACCACTGAGTACCTTATCCATGAGCCTTTGGAATGTTGCTGGTGCTCCATGTAACCCAAAAGGCATGACTGTAAACTGGTAGAGTCCCCAAGGAGTCCTGAAGGCAGTCAGCTCACGGGACTTGGTGGTAAGGGGAACCTGCCAGTAGCCTTTAGAAAGGTCAATAGTGGTGAGGTATTTTGCCTTACCCAGGCGATCAATGAGGTCATCAATACGTGGTGTGGGGTATGAACCAAACTTTAAAATTGAATTCAGATAACGAAAGTCTATACAGAACCTGATGGTGCCATCCTTCTTCGGAACCAGAACAATGGGGTTACACTCAGTCTGGGAGACTTCAATGATACCCAGAGAAAGCATTAACTCAATTGCTTTCTTCAGGGGGCCCAGGAGGCACTCAGGAATCCTATAGCTCATATGTTTGACAGCAGCATTTTCTTTCAAGGCAATATCATGCATTATCAAATTGGTATTACCAGGATCTTCCTTGAACATATCAGATGTGCAGAGGGCTCTCACCTGTGACTACTGCTGTTCAGAGAGGTGATCCAGGCTGAGAGCAGAAGTTGAGGGAAGGGGCAAATACTGCTCTTCTACCTCTTCATCTGCAACACTTCTGATGAATAATACAGAGGATTTCTCCTGCGGTCTTGGGACCCACTCCTTTAACAGGTTGATGTGGAGAACCCGGGTGGTGCGGCTCTGACCTGGAGTGGAGATTTTATAAGTAGTAGGACCTAATTTCTGAGTTACCTCATATGGTCCTTGCCACTTTGCCAGAAGCTTGCTGTCATCCGTGGGCAGCATTACCAGAACCTTCTGGCCAGGATGAAACCCCCTCTCCCGGGCAGCTCGATCATACCAGGTTTTCTGGTGCTGCTGAGATGTTACCATATGCTCCTGGTCCAACCTGGTCATTTTGTCCAGCTTCTCTCTCATCTGGAGAACGTAAGACACAACATCAACAGGCTCTTTGTTACATTTATCACCCTCCCAGATTTCCTTCAGGAGAGTCAGGGGTCCTCTTACCTCATTGCCAAAGAGCAACTCAAAGGGTGAAAAACCTGTGGAGGCCTGTGGAACTTCCCGATAAGCAAAAAGAAGATAGGGAAGCCACTGGTCCCAATCCGAGCCAGTCTCATCAACAAATTTGCGTAGCATTTGCTTCAGTGTTTGATTAAACCTTTCTGTAAGGCCATCAGTTTGTGGGTGGTAAGGTGTTGTCCTTAATCCCCTGATCCCAAGCAGTTGGTACACATCTTTCAACAGTTTTGACATAAAGTTGGTGCCTTGGTCAGTCAGTATCTCTTGGGGGAACCCCACTCTTGAAAAAAACTGAATGAGATTAAATGCAACAGCTTTCGCTTTGATAGACTTCAAGGGGAACACTTCTGGGTATTTTGTTGCATAATCAGTGAAAACCAGCATGAAACGGTTACCTGACTTGCTCTTGTCCACAGGCCCCACAATGTCCATTCCCAGGCACTCAAATGGGGTGTTGATCACTGGAAGTGGCTGAAGGGGCACTCTGGCAGGGAACTTGGCAGATGTTTTCTGGCATTGAGGGCAACTCCTACAAAAATTAGCAACATCTTTACGTAAACCAGGCCAGTGAAAGCAACGACTGATACGTGCAAAGGTTTTATGTTTCCCCAGGTGGCCAGCCCAGGGAATGGAGTGGCCCAAGCTCAGAACAGTCTCTCTTGCTGCTCCCGGAACCACAAGCTGTTTGACTGACCGATGCTGTCTGTAAAGAATGCCATTATGCAACAAGTACCCATCTTCATCCTACCCTTTTCTGTACTCCCTAGCTTCCTGAAGATACTCAGCCAGGCTCTCATCCTGGTGCTGCAACTCAACAATATTACCAAGAATCTTGAAACCTAGCTGTACCTCAGGCTCTGATGGAAAGGAAGAAGATACAGTGGTATGCTGGAACTTTTCTTGCCCCCGCTGCCTGCAGGACTTCTGCTCTTTAGCTGGCCCTGTATCAATGTCAGTATTGTAAAACGGTAAAGCACTCAGTGTTTGTAGCTCTTCACCTGACCGTTTAACCTGGGCTCGAGTCAGAGCAATATTGCAACTCTTGTGTTGTAACAGGTCAAGTAGAACTGGTAGGTCATCCCCTAAGATCACAGGAAATGGTAAGTTGTCAATGACACCAACATTCATTAGGTAAGTTTGACCTCGCACTTTTATGTAGACATCCGTTGTAGGGTAACGTTTCTCATCGCCATGGACACAGCAGATGGGAATAGTCTCAGTGATGCAGATGGAATGAGGAGAAACATACCTGTGTTGCACAAGGGTCTGTGTACTTCCTGTGTCAATCAGGGCTTTAAGGAGCTGACCATTCACTTCCACAGTTGTCTTCTGGCTTAAACCTCTCCTTGGGCACAAAGCACATCTGTCAGAGTTTAACTGGGTTTTGGGGACACATTGGCTTGGTGTGGCCCTCCTGTCCACACAGATAACATACAGGGGTTCTGCCAGAAACTTTTAGAGCTTTATGGATGAAGTGATTCCCCCTTATGGGAGACTTACTCACACTCATGGCAGGTCTTGGACCATATCGGGCTGAGACAGAGGCCTGGTTGCCCCTTTTTGAGCCTTTGCATGTCCATTGCTGATTTTTCCCCCGAGCAGCCACAAAGACATCAGCGAAGGAGGTGGCCTCCTCTGCAGTTTCTGGGTCACGCTCCTTGATCCAAACCTGAAGTTCTGGAGTCAACATTCGTAAGTACTGTTCCAGTATTACAATCTCATTAATTTCTTCAATAGTTTTACCTTTTGGTTCAACCCATTTCCCATAAAGCTCCTTCAGCCTTATGTACAGTTCCTTCCGTCTCATCTTGCTCCACATGCAGAGAGCGAAACTTCTGACGTTGCGTTTCCTTGTTAATGTCATACTTTTGGAAGATGGCAGACTTGACATGATCATAATTCATTGATTTATCAACATTCATATGTACATAAGCACTTCTAGCCTTCCCTGTTAACAATGGAATCAGCTGTAAAGCCCAGTCTGATTTTGGCCACCTGCAGGCCACTGCTATGCGTTCAAAAGTGATTAGAAAGTGTTCAATATCATCTTCATCGCTCAATTTTTGCAGTTTTGGTTCTCTAACACAGCGAGAGGTAACATAGAAGGAGTCACCTGGCTGGGGATTTTCTGGTGGATGCGCAGCCTCCTCTGTGTAGTCTGTGTCCTCCTGAGGCCCCTCCACTGGTGTCGGCCTTGGGCTGGGAGAAGTTTGGGCCTCTACCTCCATCTGAAGGAGGCTAAACTGATGTTGTAGGGCCTTAAATCTTTGGTCCTGCCGTGTAACCTCTTTATCCCATTGGGCCTCTTGGGCCTTCTGCTGCACCATCTGGGCCCGAAGAATGTTGGCCAGATCTGAGAGTGTAGGCTCCCTGTGCTCTTCACCCTCAATGCCAGCTGCACCACCAGCAGCTCCACACTCCTCACCCCCATTGTCTGTTTGGCCCTCTCTATCATGTTTGGGGCCTTTGCCTCCTTTTCCTCCCCGCATGGCTCATACAAAAAAAAAAAAAAAAAAGTTGCACCAGTGTCCTAACTAATGATCCCACCACTGCCACCAATTGTCACAGACCAAGCAGTTAGACAAAGGACGCCGGTGTAAAAAGGAAAATATTTAATTAAAGTATACCAA
>NW_019201101.1:0-139 GCF_002260705.1 Seriola dumerili
ACTTATTCAGTGTAAATTCTAAGGTAGCAGGTCGATGACTATATGGCTTTATGAGTGATGTGCTCATCCTCCCGAAGTAAGCCACTAACCAGCTGTAGGGATAGGTATAGTTAGCATTTTATCTTTACCTTATCCATAC
>NW_019201102.1:0-139 GCF_002260705.1 Seriola dumerili
AAAACAAATGAATTTCTGAATTGTAAAAATTAGGAACAAGAACTCATCAAAAACAACTGATTCTATTCTATGAAATCTGCTCTATATTTATTTATTTATGTTTTTTTTTACTTCTGCTTTATTTTCACTTTTAAGATTG
>NW_019201103.1:0-125 GCF_002260705.1 Seriola dumerili
ATAAAATAGCATTTTTGTAGCAATATAAATAGCACCAAAATAAATTACTAAAATTCAAATGAATACAAAATGGTGTCTGTAGTAGGGATAATGATAATATGATCAGACTGGGTGCTAGTTCAGTG
>NW_019201104.1:0-107 GCF_002260705.1 Seriola dumerili
AGACAGATTTTTTTTTTCAACTCTACTTAACTATTCCAATATCAAAAGTCAAAATTACACTCCACAACTAATAAAAAACACTAACAAAACAAACCACAGATAAATAA
>NW_019201105.1:0-109 GCF_002260705.1 Seriola dumerili
TCCATATTTTAATAAAGGGTGAAAGCAGATTCACATGTGCCCAACGTGGTTGTGTCTATGAGTGGCCTTTCTCAGAGGTTCGTAAAATGGCTCTTCTGACACCTGAAGA
>NW_019201106.1:0-104 GCF_002260705.1 Seriola dumerili
CTGTGACCCTTCTGTTACCCTTAGGGCAATGCTTTCCAATCTTTTCCAACTTATGGCCCACTTGGAAATCTCAAAAATATTGGCAGCCCATATCCGACCCCTTC
>NW_019201107.1:0-495 GCF_002260705.1 Seriola dumerili
GATAACAGGTTGTAACTGGTTGTAGTTGTAGTTTTTTTTCTGTGAAGTTCAGCGAGATTATTAACAGTAAATGTAGAAAAAAATCTGTAAAATTTGCTGATTCTTGAGAAATTTGGCAAAGAGTCAAACAAAAAGTGAACAAATAAGGATCATGGGAGTTCTCACCTTCACTGCTGCTGCCGGCAGGATCTGAGACCTAAAACAGAAAAGACATGAGCAACAATAAACGTCAAAAGTATCATCCCTTTATAATGAGCTTTATAATAAGAGATGGGGGGACAAAATCTACAGTTCTCATTCTGTGGGAAAATCTTGGACAAGGGTTGCAACTATTGAGTATTTTCATTATCGATCAAATTGATGATTACTTTTTCAGATTATTATTTTGTCTATAATGTAAAAATGTCCATCACAGTTTCCTTCACAGCATCAAATGTTCAAAAACAACTCAAACCAATCAAAATATTTTTATCCAAAAAACATACACATTTTCTA
>NW_019201108.1:0-103 GCF_002260705.1 Seriola dumerili
CCAACCTGAACTACAGATTTAAAAGCTAATTGAAAGAACAGCTGTGGAGGGGAAAAAAAAACAAAAAAAAAACTGACCACACAAACAACATGTGCAATGTGGA
>NW_019201109.1:0-148 GCF_002260705.1 Seriola dumerili
GCCGCCGTTATACAACACTGTAAAACACTTTTTTTTCTTCTTTATTTTTTCTTTTATTTATTTATATATATATATATATATATAGCAGTCTGGATAAACATGTCGCAACAGTCTTTCGAGGAACTGGGAAGAACAGAGCAGTGTGCAT
>NW_019201110.1:0-159 GCF_002260705.1 Seriola dumerili
CTGGTGTGTTGTTTTCATTCATGAGAGATGTTGTAATAACTTACTTATTCTGTAAAGATAAAAAACCTTCTGTCTACGATCTTCAGGGACCAATTTGACAGTCCAGTTCCCCTTTTCATGGTCATTTAGCTGTTTAAAATACCTCAGAGCTGGTTCAGT
>NW_019201111.1:0-137 GCF_002260705.1 Seriola dumerili
TAATATACTATGACGTTTAATGCCATACCATACTATGATCTTTTTTTTACATTTTATGACATACTATATTATAACGTTTTTTGTCACTTTTATGCCTCAATATACTATGACGTTTAATGCCTTACCATACTATGATG
>NW_019201112.1:0-148 GCF_002260705.1 Seriola dumerili
GGCTGAGACTGGTCCAACTTCTGGTGTGGAGACCCAGGTATTTAGCCTCTTGTGGGCGTTCACAAGGTTGGTGATGTCACCGGTTCCCTTTTGTGCTCCAAGTGTCAATGACAGTCGTTTGCATGACTGTCGTTGGTGGAAAGTTGGT
>NW_019201113.1:0-311 GCF_002260705.1 Seriola dumerili
AACTGTACATAGAGTAAGTGTAACATTTGATCATGTGATCTAGTTGACTGTTCTATGTAAACTACTAACCGTAGGAACAGTGGTTACATAACCTTCAAGACGGGCCACAACTTAACTGCACGCATGCACCATAGGTGTGATTCAGTACTTAAATAGACACCAAAGAAATGTCTGAGAAAGTTATCCCACCAATGCTAAGAAAACACAGAGCTAAACTCACATCCAAGCCAAGTATGATCATGATACTGCACGTCCCTCAAGCTAACACAGTAGAAAGAGATTTGTAATTATGAACAGATGTGTGTCTTATA
>NW_019201114.1:0-378 GCF_002260705.1 Seriola dumerili
CAGTAGAAGACAAGAAGTGATAAATAGAAGGAAAAGTTTTGCTGGAACAAAGTTTGATACTTAACTCCCAACGCTTCCTTTAGACTGGTAAGCCCAGTCAAGAAGCTGTTACTGCTAAAAACATTTGTTCACTTTGATAATGTTTATAAATGAAGATGTATTGATTTGTTAACTGTACTGAAACCTGTGTCTCTTTCATTTATTCTTAGAAAACCAGTTGTCTATTGATGTTGTGTCAGATCTTTTCGGGTGGAGCTGCACGCTGACACTGTGCCTTTTGTTTTTAGCTGATTCTCCCAGGTGAAGCAGGTGAAGGATTCATCTCATCTGATCACAGAACAGCAGCCGACAGCAATCTGGCTGCCAGTTAAGATACTG
>NW_019201115.1:0-144 GCF_002260705.1 Seriola dumerili
TTAATGAATTGTTTTGTGTTTAATGATTTTAGTAAGGATCGCACAAACTCATAGTCTTTCATACAACATATTCTAATGGTAAAGATTGACCATACTTGATTTTGAGTCATTCATGATGGTCTATGTTTACTCACAGGACAGGGT
>NW_019201116.1:0-258 GCF_002260705.1 Seriola dumerili
CACTTTTTGTGTGTCTGCAACTCTGCAAACTCTGCTTAAGTGATTAACTGTAATTATTTGAACATTATGTGTATATTTTATATGTATTGGAGTGCTGCGTACACTGCTACTGAAACTTCCTCCACCACTGTTTAAAGCTCCATGTGACTAAAACAGAGACAGAAAAAAGATTTAGATAAATAAATACATGTATTCATATATAATTTGCTTGAAAATTCAACAGATGAACATTCCACTAGAACACACAGAGTTCTACTA
>NW_019201117.1:0-151 GCF_002260705.1 Seriola dumerili
CCACCGTACAGTAAATAATTTCCCACCATGCCGCTGTGTCATCAAATCACAGATGTGATTAGACCTTTACGTCAGATTTTATCACATCTATATTTGCAGGTGCCTGAACAAGCTGTCAGAGCATCGATCAGAGCATTTAAAGGTATTTTAA
>NW_019201118.1:0-107 GCF_002260705.1 Seriola dumerili
GAGAGAGACAGAGAGAGACAGGGAGAGAGAGAGAGAGAGCGAGACAGAGAGGGAGAGAGACAGGGAGAGAGGGAGAGAGAGACAGAGAGAGACAGAGAGAGACAGAG
>NW_019201119.1:0-126 GCF_002260705.1 Seriola dumerili
GTGAATAACATGGTCCCATTGATGAAGAGAAACACACAGGATGGCACTGTAGACAGAATAGAAAACAACACTAATCCCACTAACCCCTGATACTGCAGTTCAACAGTGATGTTGGTCTGAGACTGA
>NW_019201120.1:0-107 GCF_002260705.1 Seriola dumerili
TATTTCATGCACAAAAACACACATTTGCTTTTTTGTGCAGCAACTTTCTCATAAAGCCAGAGTAAGAAAAGAAGTGTGGCTGGAGAATATATGTGATAATATCCTCA
>NW_019201121.1:0-131 GCF_002260705.1 Seriola dumerili
CTCTCTCTCTCTCTCTCTCTCTCTCTCTTTTTTCCTCCCGTGCTGTCCTGTCGTCCTCTCTGTCTCTCAGGCTGCCACAGGAAGACAAGCAGAGAGCATTCTTTCTCTTAAGGTGCTAACAGCCCACCCTT
>NW_019201122.1:0-135 GCF_002260705.1 Seriola dumerili
ATAGTATAGTAAGGCATAAAAATTCATTAAAATGTCATAGTATATAATGGCACAAAAAGTCATAAAATATTCATAGTATATTAAGGAAAAAAATATTCAAAAAATCGTCATAGTATAGTAAGGCATAAAAAGTCA
>NW_019201123.1:0-131 GCF_002260705.1 Seriola dumerili
CCCCCTTTTTTTATGTTTTATTTTAGATAATTATTGTGACTACTTAAAGTTGTATTCAATATCTCTATTCACCCATCTTTAGCTTCACATATTTTTTATTACTTTCATTTATTTGCTGGGCCCGCTACCCC
>NW_019201124.1:0-153 GCF_002260705.1 Seriola dumerili
TATCGTAACGTATCGTATCGTAACGTATCGTATCGTAACATAACGTAACGTATCGTATCGTATCGTATCGTATCGTATAGTAACGTATTGTAACGTATCGTATCATAACGTAATATATCGTAACATATCATATCGTATCGTATCGTATCGTAT
>NW_019201125.1:0-101 GCF_002260705.1 Seriola dumerili
TGACATGATAGCGTCATGTTGCTGCAAATTTGTCAGCTGCACATTCATGATGCAAATCTCCCGTTCCACCACATCCCAAAGGTGATCTGTTGGATTAAGAT
>NW_019201126.1:0-101 GCF_002260705.1 Seriola dumerili
ACCGGACACAGACCGGACACAGACCACACACAGACCGGATACAGACCGGACACAGACCGGAAACAGGGACAAAGACGACTAGGAAGATCAACTTTTTCTAC
>NW_019201127.1:0-114 GCF_002260705.1 Seriola dumerili
TATGTCAGATGTAGTGGGGTCACTGCCACATTCTCCAAAGCACCTCTGTTCCTTTCACACCAGCACAATAGACTGCTCAAGTACCAGTGAGACAATGAAATCCAGTTTGATTTA
>NW_019201128.1:0-154 GCF_002260705.1 Seriola dumerili
AAAAGGTAAAAGACTAAATAAACCACTAGAGTCACACAAAAGACTCAAGAATGAAGTAGTAAACTCTGTATTGATGAAAGTATCTCTACAATCCTCCATTATCTCTGTTTGTTCACTGTTTGCTAAAATTAGATCATATATGACCTTTTATATT
>NW_019201129.1:0-181 GCF_002260705.1 Seriola dumerili
TTTTTGAATGTTTGAACTTCGAAGATGTCTGATAAAATAAGAAGTAGGATGTATGTTCTAGGAAATTAAGCCTATTTTTCCCCAATTTATTTTCTCTATATGTTATTTACGCCCACGTTTATTACAGGACTGTCATACACTGAGCGCTGGGTTTGATAACTGTTTCGGCCACAAGGGGGCG
>NW_019201130.1:0-124 GCF_002260705.1 Seriola dumerili
TTCCTTAACTTTTCATGCAGCAACATCGACAGGGTTTCATTTTTTATTTGTTCAAAACTAATGACAAATGAGCTTTACAAAATAGGAGAGATTGATGTGAAGTACAGCATTTTCGTCACAGTTG
>NW_019201131.1:0-140 GCF_002260705.1 Seriola dumerili
ATAGCTGTTCTGATATTCAGTTCAACATCGCTCCCTCTCATGTCATATTGCTTTTATACAACAAGCGTCATGTTACTTAATTAGTATTAATTAGTTAAATAAGCAACACCACATTATGATCTGTTAGTTTATTTCATCAT
>NW_019201132.1:0-264 GCF_002260705.1 Seriola dumerili
AAACAAAACTCAATAACTGTTCTTTGATAAATATGATTAGATAAATCAAAATACTATAATATTATGGTATAAATAAAATATACCATAATATTGTCACACCATGCATATTTTCTGGATACTGTGCTTATTGAGACAATAATCAAAAGTGAATTACTGAAATTTAATGTATTTTTATGTTTATGTTTCAACCGTCCACAGGGTTGGGGACACTTGAATCTGAATTGTCACATTCAAGTAAATATTGTGAATGATATGTCATATGCA
>NW_019201133.1:0-129 GCF_002260705.1 Seriola dumerili
TTAAAGGAAAGTTGCTCAAGGTTTTCTTGGGAACTAAATGAATGGGAAGCCTGTACTATCCTTCTGGCTTATTCATGCCGTCTACACACGACATGGTGCCACAGTCTCTTCATACCATCTTTTTTTTTT
>NW_019201134.1:0-418 GCF_002260705.1 Seriola dumerili
GTGGCTTCCACTGTTTTCTCCTTTGTTCTTCTCACAGAGCTCTTAGCTGTTCCATGGTACCTCTGCTGTGGCTCCAGTTGCTTGGGAATCAGCTGGCTGACCCTGTGTTGTAGCCACTGATTCTGGAATGGATGGAATTCCCCTTTAAAGCCACAACCTTTGTGTAAGTACTCTAGATGTATTCTTGTCTGACTCTTGTGCTGTTTGTCACAGTGGCAGGTCTAATGTCTTTAGCTTTGTGGAATGTGCCAAAGGGGACAAACATTTTCAGCCTCATTGTTTGGTAGTATCCCAAGCTTTCTTTCAGGACAACGACTGAGTGTAAATAAAGAGATTTATTAATTAAACTACTATCTACAGAGTAAGTGCAAGGTGTAAAAATCATAAAGATGAAAATAATAATCAAATGAGCAGTGTG
>NW_019201135.1:0-119 GCF_002260705.1 Seriola dumerili
ATCCGGCCTTCATTGTCTAGCAGCTTCTGGATATTTGTCATCAGCCGGTGATCTCTCCAGTGCCAAGTCGATTGAGAGGTTTGGTTCTGAGGCTTCTGCCAGGAACATGCTGCTGGACT
>NW_019201136.1:0-117 GCF_002260705.1 Seriola dumerili
GCAGTGCGAGAACATGAAAGGCTGGCTCGGAAAATCGCAGACCACAGAAACCACCTACGGTTCAACCTGAGGTGCAGGCAAAATAGGCTCATACCAACTAGCCTACAGTTGCGCTCC
>NW_019201137.1:0-104 GCF_002260705.1 Seriola dumerili
AAACGATGATAATGGCGGCAATGTGCGTGTACAGTATATGGACAGCCACCCCCCCACCCCCCTTATCATTAGCTCTAGCATTAGCAGGTGGCTTGCTCTTGCTG
>NW_019201138.1:0-695 GCF_002260705.1 Seriola dumerili
TTTTTTTTTTTTCCTGGCTAGGATCTACTGAAGGAGACTCTTCCTCTCCGCAGAATGTCTCTCACAGCCACATGCAACCTAAAGGTCTGCTCGATTGATGCCTTATAACTATGCACAAACTATGCTAAGTGACCAAACCAACTTCTGTTCCCTTCAAGTGCATGGTGTGCTTGTCTTTGAATGCACTGTCCAATCCCTTTGCCTTTTTGTTGTGAGGAACAACTCCAGCTGTCCTTTTTTTGTACGGAAACAAAATGGTCGAGTGACTTTGAACATTCCATTTCTTTGTGTTTGGTTTGTCTACTTTGATTCTGTATAGTGGCACAAATTGTGTTTGTGTTTCAACATTTTGAAAGATAACAGGTGCTTTTCTTACTTTAGCTGATTTGTATTTTGCTGTAAGTGCTGTAAGACTGTTGATAAAACTGTTTACAATTTGTTGCGACAGCCATTTTTGGGAAGACTTCAGTGTCGAGCCAGATTTTGTAAAAGCTTTGCTGTATTGACCTTTTTGATACATGCCTGTTGCAGTTACAATTTGAATAATAAAACCTGTTGTTGACAAATGTTTGACACACAGTCAAAGTATGTACTCTGGACAATGATCGCTCGATAATATAAATTGTAAGTTAATGTCTTTCACACTTAAGTCCTGTTAAGTTCTACTGTGGGGCAATTTTTCCTTCGCCTTTTAC
>NW_019201139.1:0-110 GCF_002260705.1 Seriola dumerili
ATGAGTGTTTAAACGAGACACAGAGGTTGTCAGGGACGTTAAACGTCACGTTGAACATGAAAACTGATCTCCTCACCAGCCCACCTTTACAGCCTGGTTAACTCACCAGT
>NW_019201140.1:0-204 GCF_002260705.1 Seriola dumerili
AAAAAAGGTTTAATCCCTCATTCTTAACATATCCATACTGTGTTTACTGGGTTTAAATTCAGGAATGTAATTTAGCTTATCCTAACATCTGTAATGAATTACATTCATTTTTTCGCCCGTGATTTTAAAAAAGTCTCTTACCTTCTGAGGTCAGGGCCAGAATGCTGTCAGTTTGGTGATTTTGCTTCGGTGTCAGGGTTTTTT
>NW_019201141.1:0-172 GCF_002260705.1 Seriola dumerili
TATGTAGCAATAGCAAAACTTACAAATAGCTCATTTAAGTGTTGCTAGGTGACAGGTAAAAGATGGGTGAAGCATTGAGGTGATGCTTTATCACTTTGTAGTTCCTCGACCCATAATAGCTTTCTTTGTGTTCCTCTCTGGTCTCAGGAGGATTATGTAACATTTGGGTCCA
>NW_019201142.1:0-163 GCF_002260705.1 Seriola dumerili
ATTAATGTATTTGTAAACAACTGTTTATCTTAATGTGGGAACCCATGAGTGGAGGCTGGTGTGTAAACATATAGTGAATGACAATATAGTAAAACACAGTTGCAATACTATAATAATCATATAAAAATTATAATTGCTGACAAATGCTGAACATTAATAAACA
>NW_019201143.1:0-171 GCF_002260705.1 Seriola dumerili
AAAATCTGTGCAAACAACAAGACCAGAATGAAACTCAATGCCATTTTGTTTAACCCAAGTTGTAACACTTATTTCACTTGAAATATCAATCTGAAAATAATCTGCAATCACATCACCATGTTCAATATCAGTCAGTATTTTAGATGACACAGGTCCAGATTCAATACCTTT
>NW_019201144.1:0-105 GCF_002260705.1 Seriola dumerili
TGCAGCCATATAATCAGGGATGTTTGGATTTCCAGAAGATATCATGACTTGAAACTTCAACGAGTGTTTGACTGTAAGAAAAAGAGGATTTAATGGATTTGAGTT
>NW_019201145.1:0-302 GCF_002260705.1 Seriola dumerili
AGTAGTCATTGACTACTCCCAAAAAGTAGTCGACTAGTCGATTAATCGCGCGAGATCTATCATATTTTTTTCACCCAATAATAATGATCAATTATTGTCAAAAACGTCTCATACAACCAGTAAAGGGTGTAGGCGGGACCAACCTGGGGGTAGGTGAAATACCAGAGCCCTCGAGTGGCTCTGAGAGGCTGTTTAAAAATGAGCCGCGATCTGATTGGACTAAATCCCCAGCAGCTTGTCTGACCTGGAGATACTGTTTGACTGCATGACCGACTGCTCTCTTGCAGCGACAGCAGGAGTCT
>NW_019201146.1:0-110 GCF_002260705.1 Seriola dumerili
CTCCTCATGTGTTTAGTGAAGCACTTATATGCTCTAAAATTAAATGTAGGATATAAACAAAACTAATCTGCATTGGCAAGGAAGCTGTGGCTTGTGTTTCTGGGGGATTC
>NW_019201147.1:0-399 GCF_002260705.1 Seriola dumerili
CCCATTTCTGTTTTACATGCAATGAGTTACCCTTCATTTGTTGTAAACCCCTATAGAGTCTTGAGATGGTTTTTTGGCCTGAGCCTGAAACATATGCATCCATAAATACTTTTAGTAGATTGTTATCCCATTGCTCTTGTTTAATCTCTTTCCTTATTTGATCAACCTGGTGACGAACCTGTAAGAATCTAAAGAAGTCATCATTATTTAGACCAAATTGTCTCTTTAGGTTTTGAAAACTGTTCATTGACCCCTTACACAAAAAAGTACAATATGCTGTTAGTCCATTAGTTTTCCAGGCCTTGAATCTTGCATCCAAATTTTTAGGCATGAAATCTGGATCAAATGCACACCATCTCAGTACTTTTATCGCCTCTTTCAATTTCTTTTTAGTTATTA
>NW_019201148.1:0-146 GCF_002260705.1 Seriola dumerili
CACACACACACACACACACACACACGATATAACAAATCCTACTTACAACAGATATATTTTTCATGATTCACACTTTTACCACTACATCTGAAAGTGTTTAATGTTTAATGTGTAATGTGTGTGTGTGTGTGTGTGTGTGTGTGTGT
>NW_019201149.1:0-165 GCF_002260705.1 Seriola dumerili
AAAAGACAGATCTGTTTTTTCTTTTTATTACAGCCTGTTGCTGCACAAAGCTCAGGCAGTTTTAACACTAATTTATGGATTACTTGTACCTGCCAAAACAATACAACAATATACAATGCAAGACAGACAAATTTGCGCCTTTTTTGCCGCTGTTTTTTATCTACT
>NW_019201150.1:0-147 GCF_002260705.1 Seriola dumerili
TAATGTAGCCACTTCACCTGAAACACTTTTGTTCTGATAACATTTTCTCTGTGGTAGTTTCCTCGGACGCCAATTTCCGATTAATTGTCTTTGAGCAGTGTAGGTCTAAAGCTGTGTTCAGACTGAATACTAAATCAATTTTAAATT
>NW_019201151.1:0-151 GCF_002260705.1 Seriola dumerili
CATGGTTAGCAATTGGGCTAACCAACTTGGAATAAGGCATGAACACTCCCTTGTTGGAATAAGATGTATTTTTTCCTGTTCCTCCGATTGTGTCAACGTTGTGTGAATGCAGCATTAGCTTAGCTTAGATAGTTTGTAAACTTTAGGGGTT
>NW_019201152.1:0-207 GCF_002260705.1 Seriola dumerili
GGCGGGGGAAGACGCCGCGCAGGCCTGGCAGGCCCAAACAGGTTGTGAGGATCTGCTGGGGAAGCCTGGCGGAAGAACCCGTCAAGATGATTTTCAACTCACGCCTCCGACAGAGTTTCGATTGCGTCCCGAGGGCAGTATGGGACATTGAGTCCGAATGGGCCTTGCTCCACTCTGCTGTTGTTGAGGCGGCTGTTGCGAGCTGCG
>NW_019201153.1:0-104 GCF_002260705.1 Seriola dumerili
GTATCAGCTGTCGTGTTTGGACGTTTCGGATTCTGCTGAATAAAGGGCGTCGCAGTGGGTCAGTCTGGAGGAGATAAAAACATGGATGATCTTCTCTAGGTCTG
>NW_019201154.1:0-145 GCF_002260705.1 Seriola dumerili
ATATATATATATATGTTTTAAAGTTTTAAAAGTATCAGCATCACAGTATCAGCATTACAGTTCACAAAGTAAAATATACATTTTAGTGATTAACAGTGATATCTTGTATGTTAGCTTTGACATTCTAGGGTTCAGACATGCCATG
>NW_019201155.1:0-119 GCF_002260705.1 Seriola dumerili
AGTGCACATGAATCATTTCCATCTTCTTGACGTCTTGTTCTGTGAAGGGAAGAATAAACCATTCACTCTGACAGTTTTTAACCTAATGTGTATTTTCTTGTTAAATAAGTGTAGTGATG
>NW_019201156.1:0-103 GCF_002260705.1 Seriola dumerili
CATATTTCTATGTATATTTCTATTTCCATGTATGTACCAAGCAGCATTGTAAAACCGGAGACAGATTCCTTGTATGTGTCCACATACTTGGCCAATAAAGCAG
>NW_019201157.1:0-194 GCF_002260705.1 Seriola dumerili
CTTTACTATACTATGACTTTTTTTGACCTTTTTTTATGCCTTACAATACTATGACATTTTTTAACAATTTTATGTCTTAGTATACTATGTCGTTCTTATGCCTTATCATACTATGACATTTTTTGATGTTTTTATGCAATATTATATAATGGCGTTTTTATGCCTCATTATAGTATGACGTTTTTTTACACTTT
>NW_019201158.1:0-142 GCF_002260705.1 Seriola dumerili
TAATGTTATCCAGTGTTATCTAAAACCATATTATACCTGTGGTTTGGGTTTGCGTAACGTATACTGTATAGAGCTGTAATTCCGTCCCTAAATATAGAAAAATGATCTGTTAGGATATGAAAATATTGATTATAGCAGCTCT
>NW_019201159.1:0-106 GCF_002260705.1 Seriola dumerili
GACCTTGTTAAGTGCTCAGGGAGATGTGTGTGGTTTTTTTTTTTGGGGGGTGGGGGGGGGTGGGGCAGCTTTTCCACTCACTGAAATCATGCATTCACCCGTACAT
>NW_019201160.1:0-147 GCF_002260705.1 Seriola dumerili
CATTTAGCACAAAGCATCAGTACTCATTACTGGGAGTCTAACAAATGCAGTGACTGGAGAGGAAGAAACCATGTGCTTCCATTTCTGTTTGTTAATGTGTTGCTACATGAAACAGGTTCATAACTGCAAGATCCTACAACTGCTTTT
>NW_019201161.1:0-149 GCF_002260705.1 Seriola dumerili
CAAGTAGGCTTCTCGTTGTCCTATAATAAACTTTGGGGGAAGATGAATTGATAATGAAAATAATTGTTAAATGTTGAGGAGAAATATTTACCGAGCTGTCCAAAGACCCGTTTCCATCTGTGTCATAGAGACGAAACATAACTGTGGAG
>NW_019201162.1:0-180 GCF_002260705.1 Seriola dumerili
ACACACACACAAACCAGTTTTATTCTTTTGAATTTATTAACAAACCACTTACATCAATATATATAACAGCATTTACAAGAGGTTATGCAGTGATAAGACATTAAAACAACAATAAAAAAAACACATTAAATACAGACAGTTTAAGCAGACTTCAGGTATTCCATAGCATGTTCAAAAAAC
>NW_019201163.1:0-157 GCF_002260705.1 Seriola dumerili
TTTTTTTTATTGCTATAATACTAATGGAATCTGAATTAAACACATTTCTAACAACTGCAGGTTGAGGTCAGTGGTCATTAAATCCTAATAGTACACGATGCCATTAATGAGAGAAATTAAAAGGTTCCAGTTTTTGCAATAAAATACAGAATGTGCA
>NW_019201164.1:0-124 GCF_002260705.1 Seriola dumerili
CTGCACGTTGTTACTGGGAGGTGGAGTGGAGAGGAAGAGTTTATGTAGCAGTTGCATACAAGAATATTAGCAGAGCAGGGTACTCGGATGAATGTATATTTGGAAGCAATGACAAATCTTGGGC
>NW_019201165.1:0-123 GCF_002260705.1 Seriola dumerili
AAAATGTCATAGTATGCTAAAACATAAAACGTCAAAAAAAGTCATATTATATTCATGCATAAAATGTCAAAAAAACAGTGTGTTGTGTGGCGTAGTGGTCTAAACAGGCGCCCCATGTGTAGA
>NW_019201166.1:0-109 GCF_002260705.1 Seriola dumerili
ACACAAACTATACAATAATAATAGAGTACTGTTATTATATAATAGCTATTATATATAACAGAAATTGAACAGAATACTATAATGTGTAATATAGTATACAGCATAGTAT
>NW_019201167.1:0-180 GCF_002260705.1 Seriola dumerili
GCGCTCACCCTCATAAACCTGTTGGAAGTATGCAGGGTTAACAGACCATTATGAAATTATTGGTCTACAATTCTGCCAACTTTATTTTGCTCAGACATCCAAGGGAGGTCTGGGCCATCGTTGGTCTTGTAATCTCTGGTAGAAACTACAAATGGCAAGAATAAATGTCACTGTGAAACA
>NW_019201168.1:0-139 GCF_002260705.1 Seriola dumerili
ATCAGCTGCAGTTTACCTGTGCACACACCTGAGCTCTTGCATATAAAGGCATGAAGGATAGAAGAAGCTTATTCTCTAGATGGATCCAGAACTGAAACTTTTACTGCTGCGTGTTCTTTTCACTTGGCTCTTACTCTTC
>NW_019201169.1:0-118 GCF_002260705.1 Seriola dumerili
TCATGTCTTGTAAACACAACAATGGTTAAAGCTCTTGGCAAGACTGGCAAGTAAACAGCTGTTAAATGCTAACCTAGGCTATGTAGCAATAGCGAAACTTACACGTGGCTCCTTTAAG
>NW_019201170.1:0-175 GCF_002260705.1 Seriola dumerili
CACACACACACACACACACACACACACACACTGGTGGGATGAGAGAGAGGGAGAGAGACCTTTACGACATGCACTAGGGGGACACACAATGCCAGGCAGACCATTCTCTCACTTTCTCTATTCAGTCATTCAGTTGCTCTTTTCCCCCTCTCTCTCTCTCTCTCTCTCTCTCTCT
>NW_019201171.1:0-121 GCF_002260705.1 Seriola dumerili
AAACCTGTCCGTTCTTCACGTTCTGCTGATAAACTTAGTGAATTTTTTAATGTTTTAAACTAAAATACTTTAAGTTTGACAATTTATTCTTGACCTTGAATACACTTACTCGCTTTTTTCA
>NW_019201172.1:0-119 GCF_002260705.1 Seriola dumerili
CAGCTGTCTACTGTTTTTCTTCTGTTTACAAACACTTTATCCAGCTGTTTTTAGCTAGCGATTTGTCAGTATTTCTACCCTCCTGTCTTCTCTCTGTAGTTCCGGGTTTTGTTTTCACC
>NW_019201173.1:0-133 GCF_002260705.1 Seriola dumerili
CATCACAATAGCCTGGATTCACACAGTGCAGGGACGGCTTGAGATTGAACCAACAGTGATGCAAGCCTTCCAATCCCCTCTGTATGGACAATGAAGGGCTAGTAACAACAACCCTGGGGCTACAGTTGTATGG
>NW_019201174.1:0-142 GCF_002260705.1 Seriola dumerili
TCCGTCTTTGGTCTCTACCAACTCCTGAGGAAAATATGCATCTCTTTAGCTGCTAAACGCTCCTCTGTGTTGACTAGCTGGTCTGGTTGGTATTTTATTGGTCATTTTTATTGCAAAGAATCATGCTGACAATCAACATCTT
>NW_019201175.1:0-110 GCF_002260705.1 Seriola dumerili
TTCATTACAACTAAAAGTCTTACATTCAAAATCCTATTTAAAAAAAAAAAACTATTTAAATAAAAGTATTATCAGCTACTTTACGCATCAAATGTAAAAGTTCTTGTGCT
>NW_019201176.1:0-119 GCF_002260705.1 Seriola dumerili
AATGCTGCCACCCCCAACCACACCCCCACCAAACACTACGTAACTCGGAGGCCACACCTTTAAACAGACACATGGGCTCGTTTTAAACTTCCCAGCATGCTTTGCAGTCCTACCTGAGC
>NW_019201177.1:0-157 GCF_002260705.1 Seriola dumerili
TGGTTCCCAGAAACATCAGAACTGATACAGTTGGATATTAAATATGAGTCAATGAAAAGCTGTGTTTAAATTTACAATTTGAAACTGTAATATAAATATAGCTTTCATATCACAATCGAGACTCATTCTGACAGTAAGAAGGTCCTGTTAGTGCTGC
>NW_019201178.1:0-156 GCF_002260705.1 Seriola dumerili
GAGCTGCATCAATGTATGAAAACGGTGTTAAAACTTGTTTATAATTGTTTATTTATGATTTATACGTGTTAAAAAACAAATGTATAAAGTAGTTATAAACCATTTATAAATATTTTATAACAGTAGCCTTATTGTACAGTGGTACCCCCTTTTTTT
>NW_019201179.1:0-120 GCF_002260705.1 Seriola dumerili
CATTTCACTGCAACTCCCAGGCGAACCAACAAGTCTCTTCCCATCAAGTTCACAGGACAGTCAGGTGCATAGACAAAGGCATGTCTCAGCGTTTGGTTTCCCACAGTCACAACAGTTTCT
>NW_019201180.1:0-360 GCF_002260705.1 Seriola dumerili
CACACCTGTTTCTTACTGGTCTGTCTTCTTGGTGTCTCACTGTGAACAGCTACCGAGTTTCCAGCAAAACAAAGCTGCACAGAGAATTTCACCAAGCAGTAAAGCAACTCCCCAAAACCTATAGCCCTGAACACAAGAAACGATTTTACAAACTGATTGACAACTTTGGCACTCATTACATCACCAAGGTGAATGACAACAGAAAGCAATTTTGTCAAATTCAATTACCACAATAGCAAACTTATGCAAAGTAACACATTTCACATATCATTCCAGGTGAAGTTGGGAGGAAGTGTTCAATCTGTGACCAGCATCAAGCAGTGCCAGGCCAGCCTGCAGGGCCTCAGCGTGGAGGAGGTG
>NW_019201181.1:0-112 GCF_002260705.1 Seriola dumerili
TATATATATGCAGTTCTCAAAATAGTTAATGCATTTCCCATAATATTAAATCACTTGTGCAAAAGACTCTAAATCAAAACCTTGTTCACATGTGTCAAAACATGCAAAGTCA
>NW_019201182.1:0-231 GCF_002260705.1 Seriola dumerili
TTTTTTTTTATTCATTCAATTCAATTCAATTCATTTTAACATATTAGTAGACTAGGTCAAAATCTATAGTAAATGGCTGGACTGCTTATAGTCAAATTCTGATTTTATAACAGCGACATTGTCTGACAAAATCACCAAACACATAACTTAAAGACAAGACGTTGCTGTGATTTCGACTATAGCCTATTTACTATTTACTATTTACTTACCTATAAAATGATCACTCAGAGA
>NW_019201183.1:0-122 GCF_002260705.1 Seriola dumerili
AAGTCGACGTCTCCTGCTCTCACACACAAGAACTCGAGAGCAGGAAACATCTGAATCCAAATCTCATGACCGTTGAGGTTTGTTTCCTTGCGTCTCCAGGCTGTTGTTAGTCACACCTGATC
>NW_019201184.1:0-225 GCF_002260705.1 Seriola dumerili
TGAGTGAACTCATTCACACTATGTTTGGAGTGAAGTCATTAGTTAATTCCGATGTGCCCTCTCAGAGGCTACGATTTAGATTGGCTGACAGGGGACTAACTGCAGGCTCAAGTCATGTATAAATATCGCACTTACTGACAGACACAGAGGAGGTGAGAGTGGATCAATGTGCTAACAACAGTAAGTTCAGTCCAGACCTCAAGCATGGGTGAAAATGTAGTATTT
>NW_019201185.1:0-110 GCF_002260705.1 Seriola dumerili
TTATCAAAAGCTTCAGTGCAGTAGGACACCTTGGTGTAAACACTAAGTGAACTAAATCTGTTCAATAAGTTCACGGAGATCAGGTAAAGAAGTGCAACAAAAGTGCATAG
>NW_019201186.1:0-103 GCF_002260705.1 Seriola dumerili
CAACAGAGATTTAAACTCAGATTATTTCATGTTATTTCAAAATACTTTATTCTACTTTTTTTAAAAATGTTTTTCTGTAACTGAGCATCTTACCTTCTCTCCT
>NW_019201187.1:0-182 GCF_002260705.1 Seriola dumerili
TCATAGTATAGTATAACATAAAATTGTCTAAAAACGTCGTATGGCATAAAATTATCAAAAAAATTCATAGTATAAGGCATTAAATTGTCAAGAAACGTCATAGTATAGTATGGTATAAAATTTTCTAAAAACGTCATAGTAGAGTATGGGTTGAAATGTCATAGTATAGTAAGGCATAAAAA
>NW_019201188.1:0-988 GCF_002260705.1 Seriola dumerili
CACCTCTTTCGGGATCAAGACGCACGTTTTGATGTATACTGTATGTTACCGGGGTTTTCTCAAAGCTGCGGGACGAGTTACGCGCCAGCTATTCTAGCTGTAGAGGAGTGCCTCAGAGCTGAGCACCCGTGGCACTATTTACACATACCAGCCATTAATCTCTATTTATTACAGAAGAAAGCACCATTACAATGAAATAAACATGTTTGTGTCAAGGTGCAAAAACATTGTCCAGTATTTTACAGAAATTCTAGAATTAAATAAGTATAATATAAGCATGAATGAAATAAATGAAGATACCAACAACATGAAACTTGGACATTTGCACTTTCTTAAAGGTTTTTTAATCTTCAACAGGCCGTGATTTGTCCACAGCAACCTCCACTTTCTACATGTTCAACTATTTGGGCTTCCTGACGCCAAGAATCCAAATTTTCTTGCATTGTGACTTTCCTTCAAAAATCCAAACAGAAAGATCTTGGCCTTTTATTTACTTGATTTGATTGTTCCTAAAGATTTCCTAATCTTCTTCAGCCTGAATGAAAAAGCAAGTGAGCTTTTCCCATAATGACTTACACTTTGTAAAGAACATTGAACACTTCCTAACAGCAGTGTTTGGGGGATGTCAGGGACTGAGCAGATGGACCAGAGAGACACAGATCTTCGGAAAAAAAACATCCACTTTTTATTTACAAAAGGAAAATAAATGAGGAAAAATGCTTCAGAACGATAATTGTGGGTCCATAAAAAGGTCAATGCAACAGAACTAAACTTAAGCACCAACTGAAGTGACCTCCTGACTGAAACATAGAGGAGACTGATGGTGCGGCCATCAGTGGTGAGTGTGTGTGTGTGTGTGTGTGTGTGTGTGTGTGTGTGTGTGTTTGTGTATGTGTGTGCGTGTGTGTGTGCATGAGGGAAAGACAGAGAGACAGAGTGTGTTTATAAACCCAAGTGATGGATATAACGCATGTCACACACACACACA
>NW_019201189.1:0-166 GCF_002260705.1 Seriola dumerili
TCAGAATGGCAGATGGGCATGCATATCAACTTGTTGGAGACTGGTGTTCATGTCCAATCACAGCAAATCTGTCTTTTCCATTAACCATAAACATAATCTTGTCCTAAGTGTTTTAATTATGTAACCCTAACCATACCTTAACAATATTTTCCATTACTATAATCTC
>NW_019201190.1:0-115 GCF_002260705.1 Seriola dumerili
AGGAAAGGTCCTGGGTTCCTGCTCGGGACATTCTTGATAAGACACTGATACGGGACTTTCATAGACTGAACCCGGGCATTCCTGGGACGTCGGGAGACGTCCCTTAGGGGGGGGG
>NW_019201191.1:0-130 GCF_002260705.1 Seriola dumerili
AATAAGAATAATACACGGCAAGGCTGGTGTATGGAGATATTTAGTATTTGACGCGGACCATCAGGGAGAAGTCAAGTAGGAGTCAAGTCAAGTGCCACAGAGCGTTTCAAATGAAAGGAGGAAACACCTC
>NW_019201192.1:0-130 GCF_002260705.1 Seriola dumerili
ACCATAAAGATCTTTTAAAACACAGATTCAAATTTGTCAGACCTTTATTCAGTTTGTGAAAAGGCAAACATAGCAATTTACAGATGCTTTCTGTACACATCTGGACCACATCAGGCAGTTTTAGGACTTG
>NW_019201193.1:0-109 GCF_002260705.1 Seriola dumerili
TACAGTCTGTGGTACAGCCTGCGATGTCACAGGTAAAACGGCTCGGAGACAACATAGTGTATGTGTAGAAGTACTGTACGAGTCTGTGCGTCCTGCATCACTCAATAGT
>NW_019201194.1:0-132 GCF_002260705.1 Seriola dumerili
AGAAAGAAAAATTAAAGCTTCATAGCAGCAAAAGGGGAATTACAAAACAAATGCATTGCATAAATACTTCTTATGGTGATTGAAAAATGAAATGACACAGTAGTTGAAACAAGTGATACTGAAGGAAGGCTC
>NW_019201195.1:0-127 GCF_002260705.1 Seriola dumerili
GGTTAAAGTCTTATGACAGATGTGCTTTTCCTGTCAAAACCACACTCACAGTGTTAGAATCAGGAAGTGAACAAATGAACTTCACTAAGTTCAGTATTACTGCTTGAGATCAGTTAATAAACACTGA
>NW_019201196.1:0-106 GCF_002260705.1 Seriola dumerili
AATACGAGAACAATCCACGCTTCACACTGGACACTGGAAAAGGTAAAAATCACTTGAGGATCTCAGCTTTACGCACGTCAGACTCAGCTACTTACTACTGTGCAAG
>NW_019201197.1:0-106 GCF_002260705.1 Seriola dumerili
TGGATCAACACTTCAAATAAAACATGGGAAAAGTGTAAATTAAAAAAAGTGGCACCTTGAAGGCTGAGTGCGTTTCTCTGTGGACTGAGCACTTTGATACTTTCAC
>NW_019201198.1:0-106 GCF_002260705.1 Seriola dumerili
CTGATTAGCATAGACAAAACACTTTAAAATCCAGGTGAATATATTTTTTTTTAATATATTTTTATTTTAATTATGGAAGATTGCGCCGGTAGAGGATAACATTAAA
>NW_019201199.1:0-110 GCF_002260705.1 Seriola dumerili
TGGTTCAGTCAATTCTTGTTTCTACATGAACCATTATCTCAATTTTCATATATATATATATATATATATATAATATTTTCGTTCATTTCGAATATGAGGCATCCTGTTGT
>NW_019201200.1:0-144 GCF_002260705.1 Seriola dumerili
CATTGTTTCATTCAAGTAGCCTGTATCCTGTTGGTAGTTGTGACTTCTTTTTTTTCTTTTTCTTTTTTTTTACAGGTGAGGACTGAAAAATACAAATAAATACCATGTATGAGCTGATGTAATTTAAGTTGGGTTGTAATCACA
>NW_019201201.1:0-132 GCF_002260705.1 Seriola dumerili
TTTAGGAAGATATTTGGCCCATATTTGAATGCAATAGGGGGAGGTGATCGCCAAGACAGGTGATATTCACGTATTGCATCCCTACTCTTTTTGAATCATATAATGGTCTATGCTCAATGGACGAATATAAAG
>NW_019201202.1:0-137 GCF_002260705.1 Seriola dumerili
GATTTTTGTCTGATGTGAGTTTCAGAAGATTTTTGGATGTTGATATTTGATGACTTATTCTATTCATCTGATTTGGTGCGGATCAGTTTGAGTGTTTTTATGTGAATAAATGTGACCAGTAATATAAGACATGAGGA
>NW_019201203.1:0-100 GCF_002260705.1 Seriola dumerili
TTTATGTCCGTGATCCATTTTCGTCATCAATTTTCCCTTTTCCGCGTGCGTCGCCGTTAAATCCATCCCGGTAAACATGAAAAAGAACTAAAATAAGCCT
>NW_019201204.1:0-110 GCF_002260705.1 Seriola dumerili
AATTGCGTTCTAAGTCCTTCTCACTGTCCAGGGGTACCCGGCAGGGCTGTCCTCTTAGTCCACTTCTCTTCGCTTTAGCTATCGAGCCTCTCTCCATTATGCTGAACACC
>NW_019201205.1:0-116 GCF_002260705.1 Seriola dumerili
GTCTCAAACTCACAGGAGCTCAGTGTCTGTGAAGATCCTCAGTGATCCAGGTCGTGGTGTTTCTGAGGCTCTGCTCAGACCTGCATTAACATGTGTCTTCAGTGATTCAGTAAAAT
>NW_019201206.1:0-133 GCF_002260705.1 Seriola dumerili
GCCCGCCGGCGCCCCCCGCCCTCCCGGCACAGGCATTGCTCCCAGTTAGCAGAGCTAGCTGCCCAGCTGCCCGGCGGGCCGCCGGCGCCCCCCGCCCCCCCGGCACAGGCATTGCGCCCAGTAAGCAGAGCTA
>NW_019201207.1:0-108 GCF_002260705.1 Seriola dumerili
AAAGACATCAACTCTGATCATGATAGCAGATTTTATGTAAGACGTTACTAATGCCACCGGATGGCGACTATTCAACCGAGTGGGGGATATGTAGCGTACATTCCTGGC
>NW_019201208.1:0-108 GCF_002260705.1 Seriola dumerili
TATTTCTTCAATAACAAGTCACTGCTCTTGTCTACAGACGTCCCATTTCATGAGTTCATTAGGTTGATTTATCTGTGGGAGATATTTACAGTCTGTCTTCTGTAATCA
>NW_019201209.1:0-149 GCF_002260705.1 Seriola dumerili
TGTTATTCAGCCCCATGCCTAACGGCTCCCACTGAAGACGTAAATCTTTTTAAAAAAAAAATGGGTCACAGATTTAAAATTTAATTTAAAGAAAAGGCTAAATAATTTCCTGGAACAGGTGAGCACTGTAGTCTTTTGCAAACATTACT
>NW_019201210.1:0-153 GCF_002260705.1 Seriola dumerili
AATGTATGGCAAATGTCAAAATTCGCACTTAGTCATTTTATTACAGTCCATTATTTGACATTTGGCTTACATTAGAGTGGGGTGTCAGTGTTCCCATTTGTCATATCATCATGATCATAACCTGTGTTTGTTAATCAACTAATAATGCTTTCA
>NW_019201211.1:0-143 GCF_002260705.1 Seriola dumerili
TGAAGCCCGGAGTACCAACATCTATAACTGTATTATTACCGAATAGAAACACAGATATGTTATTACTAAAACATTTTATCTAAATACATTTTTACGACACAATGGAAAGAGCTCTAACTGTCACCACGTCACATTCACGGTGC
>NW_019201212.1:0-331 GCF_002260705.1 Seriola dumerili
ACCAGGACATTTTTATTAAGGTTTTAATGCTCAAAGAGTTTAAGGCTTTATTTTTATCTATTCAGCACTTTTAAAAATGACAAACGTTGACCAAAAGCTTTAAAGATACCAATGGAGATAAAATATTAAGATCTGTACTTTAAAGACAGCAGTGAAGTTATCTCTACGTCTTTCATTTTGGACTCATTTAGGCCACTGTTTACGTCATCTGGTGGAAGTATCATGAACGACACTGGCAGACAGAAATGCATACTGATAGAGAACCCAGAAAAAAACCCTCAAGTCCAACAAGCATAGCTTTACCTCTGACACAGGGATGTTGTTCTGCAGC
>NW_019201213.1:0-142 GCF_002260705.1 Seriola dumerili
TGCCTTACTATACTAAGATGTTATTATGCCTTATTATACGGTGATGTGTTTATGCCTTACTATACTATGACATTTGTTTGATATTTTTTTTGCCTTAGTATATTTTGATATTTTTATGACATTTGAACAGCTAACTATTTTA
>NW_019201214.1:0-107 GCF_002260705.1 Seriola dumerili
ATCTTTATTTTAAGAAGTGACACAATCTACAAACTAAATCTATTTTTGAAAAGCTGAGAAACAGAAACAGAAAATCAACAGCAGGAGTTACCATCATGAATAAATCT
>NW_019201215.1:0-125 GCF_002260705.1 Seriola dumerili
TATAGTATGGCAAAAAAAGTGAAAAAATGACATAGTATATATAGTATGGCAAAAAAACTGAAAATACAACATAGTATAATAAGGCTTAAAAACATCAAAAAACATCATAGAATAGTAAAATATGA
>NW_019201216.1:0-330 GCF_002260705.1 Seriola dumerili
CACGCCCCTCCTCCCCGCACGTTCCATTCATGTGTTTCTTTTTTTTTTCCTTGTCCTTTCTCATTCACTGTGCTATGCTACCGATCAAAGCTACAGCAGGGATGCAGCAGCAGCAGCTAACGGGCCCGGCTAACCCTCCCACAGCAGGCTGCTCCTCCACACAGAGCCCTGTGTGTTTGGATGCATTGACGTCACGGCTGACGCACGGCAGTCTGGAGTGGCCGGCTCCATCAAAGGCCTGTACACTCAGGCTTGAACAGAGGTATTATTAGCCAGCAGAGGGAGAGATACACAGAGAGAATGAGAGGAGAGGGGAGGGGGATGGGGATG
>NW_019201217.1:0-158 GCF_002260705.1 Seriola dumerili
ATACTGCAACAGTCAAAAAGATAAATTTACATAGATACATATGTAAAAAATTAAACAATGAAAAAGATACTACACAAAAAGTGTTTTAGAATGACAAACTCCTACTGGGCTGGATGTGAAAAAGGTATTGATTAGGGGATGTGCAGAAGATGACAGTA
>NW_019201218.1:0-138 GCF_002260705.1 Seriola dumerili
ATGAACATGAACTTATTTTACACTTATCTGAATAGTATTGATGTTGAGACGTAATATAATCTTATATACAGCTTGTATGATAACTCGCCAGCAACGCTCGTTTGGTACTGTCTGTCTGACCAATTACAGCCTATATGC
>NW_019201219.1:0-144 GCF_002260705.1 Seriola dumerili
GCGCAAGAGGATTGTGACTGTATTTCACATTTGGTAAGATACTGAATTGGTGGCACTAATCTTGGGTGCCCACTTTGACAGTGCGGTGATTGTATAGGTCTTCTATGCTGCCAGATTGAAGATGTGTGTGAAGCATTCATGTTT
>NW_019201220.1:0-101 GCF_002260705.1 Seriola dumerili
GAATCGAGCATGTTGGAAGTTTAGAAAAGGGCTCTACAAATAGATTTTTTTTTTATCATGAGCCAATATATTTCAATAAAAGAATATGAGAAAAAAGTCTG
>NW_019201221.1:0-106 GCF_002260705.1 Seriola dumerili
AGTCACCTGTTAGCTTGTCAGTCAGTGAAACATGAGTTCAAGGGGAGACTGTGGACGGTCGCAACACTTTTTTATATTTTTCACGGTGACTCAAAACCTTTATATA
>NW_019201222.1:0-103 GCF_002260705.1 Seriola dumerili
CTGGAGTTTTAGATAAACTGGGGGCTGTTTTTGTTGGCATTGGAAAAGGGATTGAGCATTTTTTAATTCATGTGGCTAGTGTGTTCTATGATTGGCATTATGA
>NW_019201223.1:0-860 GCF_002260705.1 Seriola dumerili
CCGATTTAACCGGTCAACCCTCTTTTTGAAATCTCATACAACGAAAAGTCTTAGTGACGTATACTCACTCCTGATTGGACGATCATCGTTACGCTCAATGTGGCCAATCCGGAAGCAGCAGGTTGGTGTATATATATCAGGTTGTCGGCTTGAGTTTGATACTTCTCTTTCTCTGTACTTAAAGAAACGAAATTTACAACATGTCTGGACGTGGTAAGACCGGAGGAAAGGCCAGAGAAAAGGCCAAGACCCGCTCCTCTCGTGCTGGACTCCAGTTCCCGGTGGGCCGTGTCCACAGGCTGCTGAGGAAGGGCAACTACGCCGAGCGTGTCGGTGCCGGAGCTCCCGTCTACCTGGCGGCGGTGCTCGAGTACCTGACCGCTGAGATCCTGGAGCTGGCCGGAAACGCCGCCCGCGACAACAAGAAGACCAGGATCATCCCCCGCCACCTGCAGCTGGCTGTCCGCAACGACGAGGAGNGTCCGCAACGACGAGGAGCTCAACAAGCTGCTCGGCGGAGTCACCATCGCTCAGGGCGGCGTGCTGCCCAACATCCAGGCGGTGCTGCTGCCCAAGAAGACCGAGAAGCCCGCCAAGAAGTAAACGGGAACTCTCTTCTCTAAACACAACGGCTCTTTTAAGAGCCACACACTCTTTCTGAAAGATCAAACATCATCCTGTTCTAAACCACATCACGCCATTTACCATTGCTATTTATTACAACACTTCACATGAGGTCAGTTCAGTACCGTTCCTTTACAAGCAACTTGTCTTAAGCTGCTAATCATGTAAGGTATAGGTTTGTTTACATATTTGATCAGATATTTATATGAATGTGTTTTAAAGGGAAAAATGAATAT
>NW_019201224.1:0-197 GCF_002260705.1 Seriola dumerili
AATTACATGTAAATATGTGGCTTGACTTTCAGAAATAACGACTTATCAAAAGTATTGAGTCATTTTCTCTCAACCGACTAACTGCTTAATCGAGTAGTACTTTCAGCTCTTGTGTATTTGCACCAGAGTCATACATACATCTGGGTAAAAGCAGCAGTTGTAGTCTCCACTGGGTGACAGGCAACACGAGGTACCAT
>NW_019201225.1:0-165 GCF_002260705.1 Seriola dumerili
TTAACTGCAAGGGACAAAACAGCTACATATATATCTTTTCTTGTAAGAGAGTTAAGTTATTTGTTATTCTTTCAAAGATTTTATTCAACCTCTACTTGTAAAAGTTGAATCAGCTATAAACTGAGCAATTGCGGTCTTCGCAGCTTTCACTCTGTCTTCAATGAC
>NW_019201226.1:0-130 GCF_002260705.1 Seriola dumerili
TGAGTAATACAAATATGGACATACTGTAAAATACATAACTGATATAGGCAATGGTATATTCATTATTAAGCATCGGCAGTATGAACATGTATACACTGTGAGTCTGATTTAATCAGTGGTATAGACAAGT
>NW_019201227.1:0-136 GCF_002260705.1 Seriola dumerili
TTTTTTGGCATTTTTGTGCCTTACTATACTATTTCATTTGATGCCTTGCCATACTATGGCGTTGTTATGACGTTTTATGCGTTAATATACTATGACGTTTTTTTTATCATTTTCATGCCATACTATACTATGACGT
>NW_019201228.1:0-133 GCF_002260705.1 Seriola dumerili
ACATATTATGTATCCTCACAATCAACACCTTTTATTTTGGTTTAAATTATGAAAATCTTTTAAACTGGAGTCTCAATTAGAGAAAAACAGCAACGTGTGTGTGTCTGTGTGTGTGTGTTTGTGTGTCTGTGTG
>NW_019201229.1:0-138 GCF_002260705.1 Seriola dumerili
TGTTAGAACAGGTAAATACATTGGCAGGAAGAATGAACTCGGACATTTCTTCTGTTCCCGTCGTGCTGAGTTGTTTCCGTGTAGTACTTTAGCGTTCCCATAACTCTGGGCTGCTGTGGCTCAGGTGGTGGAGCGTTT
>NW_019201230.1:0-114 GCF_002260705.1 Seriola dumerili
ATTTTTTACAGTCTCCCTCTCCAAAGCTGAGCCCAGTTCAGCACAGAGCTCTGAGATGATCGCTCTTGGCAATCCGATTGGCTCATAAGCCAGTCAGTGTGATCCCTAAACACA
>NW_019201231.1:0-109 GCF_002260705.1 Seriola dumerili
CTCGGTCTACTGGGTCCATACAATCTCAAATTACAGTCGTCAGTTACAAGATGAGCCTCAAGTTACTGATGTCACTAGCTGTACAACAGCCGAGAGCAACAGACACAAT
>NW_019201232.1:0-127 GCF_002260705.1 Seriola dumerili
ACACTTTTGAGGAGGCATTTGATGCCCCCTTCAGGACGTTTTCGAGGACACGTTTCAGGATGCGTTTCAAGGCGCTTTTGAGGATGCGTTTGAGGAGGTTAGCATCAAGTTCAATTTAACATTTACA
>NW_019201233.1:0-213 GCF_002260705.1 Seriola dumerili
CCAGCTTCCAGTGATCAATCACGAGGGAAATTATCGCATCAGAGATGAAGAGGATCAAATATCAGAAACAGGAAAAGCACAAACGATTATAAGGATGTATCTAAGTTCTAAAAGTAAGAAGAAAACGACCTGCCTGGAAACCAAAGGTAAACTGAGGATCAGGAAGATGGACTCCGAGGATGATGATCAGAGTGATCTAGAGGGGGCCATAGG
>NW_019201234.1:0-126 GCF_002260705.1 Seriola dumerili
CCCCCCCCCCCCCCCGACCTCTCTGATCTCCTCCTCGATCACACCGCTGCACGAAACCTCTGCTCATCTGATTCAAACCTCCGGACGACCAAACACCGAACCTGGGGTGTCGGAGCTTTGTCCATC
>NW_019201235.1:0-174 GCF_002260705.1 Seriola dumerili
CCATTAGAAAAACAAAATGGATAAAGTTAGTCATGATCAAAATTTTGACTTAATATATCATGTTTGTTTTTTTGATTATCGTGAGTATTCCTATTTTTGTCATGCATAACTTTTCATTTATTATGGGCTTTCCATAGGATGTTACAAGATAATAACCCTGAACCTCTCTGTCAC
>NW_019201236.1:0-117 GCF_002260705.1 Seriola dumerili
AAGTGACATGAAAAAGCAGCTCCAGCAATTTTGACACATTTCATTCATTTCATTTATCTTTGGGTCTCGAGCTGAAAATCAAGATAATGTATTGCAACTGTGCATTTCTTTGAGCGT
>NW_019201237.1:0-132 GCF_002260705.1 Seriola dumerili
TTTTAAATGTTAGTTGCTGGCATTTAACAATGAAGCTCATCTTCAGGTTTTTCTCAGCAGCCAGCAACACAGTTTAGCTTCAGCTTATGCAGGAGCAGCAATCCCACCACAATTTCTCCAGAAATTGCATTG
>NW_019201238.1:0-119 GCF_002260705.1 Seriola dumerili
CTCCAGGGAAGAACACATTCAATCTCGGTGCAGATCTGGTTAAAGGGCCAGAACCAGGATTTTTCTTAATCACTATGTGATAATGTGTAGGATTGTTTGGTCTTGGCGGAGGTATGAAC
>NW_019201239.1:0-131 GCF_002260705.1 Seriola dumerili
GTCATCCAAAAACACTGCAGACTATCATCTCCCAAAAAGCCTCAACTGTGTCCCAAGTCAGGGGTCGCATCCTTCGGAGGACGTGGTCAACGAAGGCTCCTGTTGCCTAGCAACCGTGACGACACGTAACT
>NW_019201240.1:0-140 GCF_002260705.1 Seriola dumerili
CCACGACTCGGAGCAAACGCTGATAAGGAAATGAAAACAATGAACCTAACCTCACCTGGCCTACTTGAACCCTTGACAGGTTCAACTCCAGAGTCTCCTCTTAGAATTGAGCTTGGCAGAGAGAGACGAGTCAGGTGCTA
>NW_019201241.1:0-1297 GCF_002260705.1 Seriola dumerili
TTTGAACATACTGCTTTCTAGAGATACTTTAGAAATTGATATTATATATATTATATATTGATATTATAGCCTGTTAACCTTGTGAAAATAATACAAAACATGTATGCAATGTGTTTTAAAGCAACACTTTATTCATTGAATTATATGAATTAACCATTCAGACAAAATAAATAAACTTGTGTGTTGTTGAAAAAAGGTCTCTGACTATTTATTTTCACGTTCACAATTAGCTCTCATCAAAATGAAGTGAGTGTTTCTGCTTAAATAAAAAAAAACTCTTGCAGACGTAATGTTTTGTCAGTGCTAGCATGATAGCATTAAGTTTAGCAATAACTAACTATTTGACAGTTTAATTAACATTAGAACTGACACTGGCAGCTGCGGTGTATTCAGGCTTTTCTCCAAAAGTCAGTCTGTGTGTTCGTTGTTTTGTTGAAAAAGGTCTCAAAACGATTTATTTTCACGTTCACAATTAGGTGGGTTCTCGTGTTCAAGAAATAACACATATTAAAGTATTTTAACACATTTTCTGATTGCTAATGGTTTATTAGTGCATTGTCATTATTATTATTTTATTCATGTTTAAAGTTATCATAATTCTTAAAATATTGCCTGATTATCATCTTGTTTTATTTTTAAAAATCAAGCAGTTTATTCTTTAGCCTATAGAGGGCGGTAAAGCGCCAAAAATCATAGAAGAAGAAGAAGAAGAAGAAGAACGACGAAGAAGAAGTAGGAGGAGGAGCCTCGAGCTTTGGGCTGCTGCTGTCTGTGTGTTGTTTTTGCTTAGACCAGAGTTATTAATTGTTATTTCAAAATAACGAAAGTGGCTGTTAAAAAATAGGAGCGGCTGTTACACATCTCACCAAAATGAAGTGAGTGTTTCTGCTTAAATAAAAAAAACTCTTGCAGACGTAATGTGTTGTCAGTGCTAGCATGATAGCATTAAGTTTAACAATAACTAACTATCTGACAGTTTAATTAACATTAGAACTGACACTGGCAGCTGCGGTGTATTCAGGCTTTTCTCCAAAAGTCAGTCTGTGTGTACGTTTAATTAGAGTTGAGTTACAAAACCAGTGTCCACATTAGCTTAGCATCATGCGCATGTGTAATCCTACATTGACTACCTACATCCTACATCCTACATTGATAGTGTGTCTGCAGGACCTTAAAAAATCCCCATTTTTCAATTTAACACTTCATTTACAAAGGACCTTCATATTTTTCTAGCCTGTATAATGTGTTTGTACGTGATTTTAACTAAAATAGGCAGGAAAATCTTTAGTATTACTGT
>NW_019201242.1:0-108 GCF_002260705.1 Seriola dumerili
TGCAGCCTGGCTCCCGTGAGACCAACGTACTGTAGAGAGACTGTGGAGTGACTGAGATGATGAGTGTAAAGTGTATGTTGATAAAAACATCTTTTTTAATCATGTTGT
>NW_019201243.1:0-103 GCF_002260705.1 Seriola dumerili
TCACACCTGAAAAGACCATCAATACGTATATATATCTATATATCTATATATTTATATCTATATCTATAGATATAGATATAGATATAGAATGGGGATGTTCTGT
>NW_019201244.1:0-126 GCF_002260705.1 Seriola dumerili
GAAGCTCTATCTACACTGGAGTCACAAGGTAACGGCTCCCTCCCCTGACTGAGTGCTGTGTTTTAGGAGATTACAAGCATCTTGTTCATGGACTGTCCTCTCGCTCATCCTACATGCTCAACGACA
>NW_019201245.1:0-137 GCF_002260705.1 Seriola dumerili
CACACACACACACACACACACACACGCACTCATTTCTGTGCATTTGCAGTTTTCGCCTTCCTCTTCTTTTTCCTTCTCAGAAGCGCAGGGGGCCTAACTTAAAGGGGTTGTAGGTTAGCTTTTGGGGGTGGGGGGGG
>NW_019201246.1:0-2274 GCF_002260705.1 Seriola dumerili
TTTTTTTTTTCCAGAGGCTTTCAACTAGGAATATGTTGTCATCTGACCCTCATTTCAGATTTCTGGCATATAAAACACAGCAAGAGCGTTCAAATGGGGAATTAATAGTTCCTAGTCAAATGTCATATCAACTCATCAACAACACACACTATCTGGGCACTAGTGTATCCAATTCAGCTCATTCATTATGTACATTTAGCTTCTATTTCCCCTGCAGGGCTTTCATGGTTGCAGGAGGATGGCAACTATCCGTCTCAAAAACATCCCCTCAGATTTGGAAGAAAGAAGATCTGACATACAGTAAATTGATGAAAAAAAATGTTGTAGTAATAGTAAGCCTGCATCCCTCCAGACACCTTCAAATTAATATTTCACAGTGCTGTCAGACTGCTGACCTTATAGTTAGTCTCCTGCGGCACAGGTGAAGGCATGTGCATGGCAGTACAGTACGCTCTTGGCATTTGTACATCTCAGCCCAGCCACCACTTCACACCCACAGATTAGAGATTCACACAGCAAAATGTGAGTTTATTCTGTTGGATAGCTGTCTGTTATTCAGCATAATAAAATGGGTGGATTTTTTCTTGGTTTATAAAATTCCTAGAAATTACTGGATAGGGCCTCAACATACAGTTCCAAAAGTAAAAAAGTAATTAAGCTGAAAGACTTCTTACCATTCCATGTATTGTTGTACTGTTTGTGTTATTATTGTTACTTTATATCTGTGCTGGAGAAGAGAAAATTCAATTTTACTGAGATACCATGTTACAACCTAAAATAACCTTGCAAAAAAAAAAACTGGACAAAATTTAAAGCCAATTCATCCAATACTAGTTTGGACATTTCAAATGGTGAACAACCAACCAATAGACTGGCATTGCCATTCATAGAGCCAGCACACTAATAGGATAGCAAAAGTCCTCACTTACTTCAACATTTAGTACAGTACTCGATAACACACCTTACGGTATACATCACATTTGTTTTTGCTTATACTATTGAATAATTACTGCTACATTTTAAAATTACAATTTAAAAAAACTTATGCCTCTTACTGGAAAGTTATGATTGAATAAATGCCCCATCCCCCTTTGATTGATAATATCACAGACTGAGGTTATAAATATCTGGAGTGAAAACAATAGGAGTCAGTGACAAGCACACAAACACAATGAGAGATAAGTGGGAAGAGCTAGACACACTGGTGGCACGTGAAACACATCTGTCCCTTTCTGACGATGCTGCTGATAATGAAGATAAAGTTGAGGCCATGACACACGACCTTAGCAGTTTCTTACTGTACATAACTCTGTTTGTATTGGACACTTCTTTTCAAGGAGCTTTTTCAAAGCTGAAAAGCTTGTTGAGTAATTATGCCTACAGAGCTTTTGCCCTTTGGAACCTTCCTCCATTAGATAACAATGCAATAATGATTACGTAATGCTTCTTTTATGAAAGCCCAATAGACTAGTCCTGGCAAGACACGGTAACGCTAACGCTGTGATGTGTCAGCTGACAGTTAGCTTATCATACCATGAGGAACGAGCTGGAAAGCTTGAGGAGTCACAGGTGGATTTTATGTCATCATTCATGTGTTTTTTGTGTAAGTGCAATATGAGTGTAAAAGTGTAACAATGTCTAAGATAACCTAAGTGTGTCAGTGCAGGTACGACCATCAGATGTTGGGTGTTGTAATTAAAGACCTTCTCCCTCATATTCACTGTCACTGCTGTCCTGCTACTGCTGCATCACAGAAACCACCTTCACCGCAGCCTCCACAGGTTCGATTCCCTGATGATGTTGCATTTAATAAGTCATATACAGGACAGTTGGTTGCTATGCTCCCCCCACTTCATACAGCATATCAGTCTACTGCATTTTGTTTTGCTGCACTGCTGCAGCAGGGAGCGTTACCAACAGCCGATCCGTGCCGCCAAGTCAAATGTATTTCCATATCCAGCTGCAATACATGACATCAGTAACTCTTGATAATATGATGGTTACTGGCAGTGACCTCATTCTACCTTCCTACCTGGAAGTGAGATCAGAGAGGATGTGAGGCTGAGATTTTGGTGGAACGGGGAGAAGTGGTAGTTCTGGAATATTTTGTGCCTCACAGGCAAGATCATGAAGATATTTAATTTTTACACTGAAACTTTGACTATTGCAGCAATTCTCGCAAGAATTCATTTGTTGTGGTCACATTTACGGGGGGGAGTTTGATATTCTGGTGAAATAGTTTGACATTTTGGGAAGTATGTTTAGTGACTTTGT
>NW_019201247.1:0-378 GCF_002260705.1 Seriola dumerili
TCACTCTTGACTTCTCCAGCAGATCTGAAAATGTTGTTCATAAATCACAACCTGGCCAATTCTCAAATCCAATCATTTGAATTTACTATGCGGATTGTTACTTACATGTCTCAATATCAGCACTAGACAGTTTGCCAGTTGTGCCGAAATGGATCCTGATGAATTTACCCTGTTTGGAACAGAGGAATTGTTTAAGTCTCTTCACATGGCAAATGTGTAAGAAGAATTTTCTCTTGTAGAAATCACTCCATACTTACGAAACGAGAAGAGTTGTCATTCCTCACAGTTTTGGCATTACCATAGGCCTCCAGCAGGGGATTGGCTGCAATAATCTGATCTTCCAGTGACCCCTATAATCCAAGTTTAACAAAACTATTA
>NW_019201248.1:0-149 GCF_002260705.1 Seriola dumerili
TGTTAGTTATTTTACCTTAGAGTAAATTAACAGGAGTCAGAATTCTAAGTTGTCTTTGTTGCCATGCAACTTTGACTTTTTTTCAGTTTTCTTTTTAGTACAAACTGACGTGATAAAACTTTGGCTAAAATTTGGTTGGTAGATTGGAG
>NW_019201249.1:0-150 GCF_002260705.1 Seriola dumerili
AAAATAGTTTGCACAATAAATGTTGATGAATCAGATGTTCATTTAAAAATTATTTCACACACACACACAAACAAATCAAGGTGTGTGTGTGGTAGTCCTGGCAGTCAATGGCTTACAAAATACTGCTAAAGTGCACCAAAACACAAACGT
>NW_019201250.1:0-378 GCF_002260705.1 Seriola dumerili
CCTTGAGTCCAAGTGAATGTTTTTGTCAAATTTGAAGAAATTCCATCAAGGTGTTACAGAGATATCGTGTCCATGAGAATGAGACAGACGGACGGACAACCTGAAAACAATATAGCCGCCACTTTGACAGTCACCGGCGCAGAGGAATGAAAACAATACCTACAATGTAAAGACGTGTTGTGGTTTTGTCCACTCTTGTTTTCATACAGGAGATGTGGTTTTAAAATGAGGCTGATTTTTCTGCTCCTCAGGCTGAGAGTAGTTTGAGTAGTCTGAACCACAGAGACAAGAGAGTAAACACTGGTGAGTACAGATGATCAGAGACGGTCTGGATTTGTCACTGTGTGGATCAGGGTTTTATTAGTATTAGTATTGATG
>NW_019201251.1:0-137 GCF_002260705.1 Seriola dumerili
AGTTGAGACTTAGCACTTTACTGTAGTATCCAATACTTTTTTAAATATAATGTGCTCAGAGTCTGAATTACAAACTGACTGTACATGTCTGTCAGTTTCCATCAGTGTGATTGCACCTGAGACACTCTGGGATATGT
>NW_019201252.1:0-123 GCF_002260705.1 Seriola dumerili
ACCACGCTCTAACCAACTGAGCTAACCGGCCATGCGTCTCAAAGTAGATGTACATGTAAACGACGGTTCCCTTATTTAGCATGAACAGCACCGCAGCTACGTCTGCATTAGGGCCTCAGTTTG
>NW_019201253.1:0-110 GCF_002260705.1 Seriola dumerili
GTCTACTAGATCTATCAGTAAGGTTTTTGGGAACACATGGTCCGCCGCACCACAGCCCAGCCCCCACTCCCAAGAGCCTGAAGAAGCCTCCACTTAAAAATATATAGTAA
>NW_019201254.1:0-109 GCF_002260705.1 Seriola dumerili
CAGAGCTGCTACTCTGTTTTGTTGAAGTACCTCAAGATTATGACTTTTAGCTCATAATTTCGACTTTCTATGTCATAATTATAACTTTTATCTCATAATGTTGACATTT
>NW_019201255.1:0-100 GCF_002260705.1 Seriola dumerili
AAAAAGTTTAAATATAAGTTATAATAATAATAATAATAATAAATAGCATAGCTAGTATTTTTAGCCACTATTATATTTTTCACTGGGCTTCATCAGGTAG
>NW_019201256.1:0-1961 GCF_002260705.1 Seriola dumerili
TTACTATACTATGATATTTTTTGACGTTTTTATGGCTTAATATACTGTGATATTTTTATGGCTTACTATACTATGACGTTTTTTGACATTTTTATGCCTTACTATACTATGACATTTTTTGACGTTTTTATGACTTAATATATGTGACGTTTTTTGACGTTTTTATGGCTTACTATACTATGATGTTTTTTGACGTTTTTATGGCTTACTATACTATGATGTTTTTTGACATTTTTATGCCTTACTATACTATGATAGATAAAAATGTCGTAGTATAGTAAGGCATAAAAACGTAGAAAAACGTCACATTATATTAAGTCGTAAAAATGTCAAAAAACGTCATAGTATAGTAAGCCATAAAAACGTCAAAAAATGTCATAGTATAGTAAGGCATAAAAATGTAAAAAAAACGGCACATTATATTAAGTCATAAAAACGTCAAAAAAATGGCAAAAAACGTTATAGTATAGTAAGGCATAAATGATGGTTCTTTGCTACGTTCATTTATGGCCTCATTACACCAATATCACTTATTGATGTTTTATAGTGCCTTACCAATACTCATATCCTATGACATTTTTTTTCTGACAAACCCACATCTTTTTATGACTTCATAATAATGCTGACAGTTTTTTTGACCATTTTCTTATGCATCACCTATAATCATCCTATACTATGACGTTTTTATAAGGGCGTTACTATAATAGACGTTTTTTGGATCATTATGCCTACTATACGATATGCGACATTTTTTGACGTTTTTTATGGCTGCTTACTATACTATGGACAGTTTGACGTTTTTTATGGACTTAATATGAAATGTACAGTTTTTTGACGTTTTTATGGCCACTTACTATACTATTTGACATTTAGTTGGTGACGTTTTCATGCCTTTACCCTGATACCGCTATGACGTTTTTGGACGTTCTTTTATTGACTTTAATATAATGTAGACGTTTTTGACCGCTTTTATGCCTTACTGATACTATGACATTTTTGGATCGTTTTTAATGACTTAATATAAATGTTTGACGTTTTTTGACTGTCTTTTTTTGGCACTTACATATACTAATGATGTTTTTTATGCCTTACTATACTTAATGACATTTTCTTGACATTTTTATGACTCTCAATATAATGTTGACTTTTTATGACGTTTTTAGCCTTAACTATACTATTGACGTTGTTTTATGGCTCACATATACTATTGACATTTTTTGACGGTTTTATGCCTTAACTATAATATGATGGTTTTTTGATCATTTTATGCCTTACGCTATACTATTGACGTTTTTTATGGCTTACTATATCTATGACATATTTTACGCTTGGTTGTGGCGGCTGCTGACGTGATACCTATGGAGCGTGTGTTATGCCTGAGGCTATGTACTTTGCGACATTTTTGATTGGTTTTATGGTCTTACTATAGCTGATGACGTTTTTGTTGGTGACATTTTTTATGCCCCTTACCGGGAAATAATATGCACTAGTGAACAATATTTTTTGGACGTTTTTATTGCCCTTACTATTACTATACGTTTTTTGACATTTTTGATGCCTTACGGTATTACTATGACAGTTTTTGACATTTTCCATGCCTTACGTATACTTACTGACGCTTCATTCGGTCCTTTACCGTTAGTATCATATGATGTTTGTTTGGAGATTTTTAGGCGCTACAACTATGACAGTTTTTGTTGACATTTTTTTATGTCACTTTAATATAAATGACGTTTTTTGACGTTTTTCATGCCTTACTATAGCAATATGATGTTTGTTGACGTTTTTATCCTTACTATTACTATGACGTTTTGTATGGCTTTACTTGACTTATGACATTTTTTGACGTTTTTATGCCCTCTCACTATTACTTACTGACGTTTTTTGACATTTTTTATGCCCGTGTACTATACTATGATGTTTTTATGGCTACTATACTATGACGTCTCTTTGACGTTTTG
>NW_019201257.1:0-432 GCF_002260705.1 Seriola dumerili
TCCTAAAACCAAAGGCGAAGTTGTACAGTAGAAGAAGTCGATGAACAACATAAACAAAAGAAGAAGAACCAAGCCCTTTAGAAGTATAGGACATCATATTTTTTACAAGGTATTCGCTTCCCATTAACAAGGAATGAGTCATTCTGTACCCATAAAAACAAGCACTAAGACGAAGACATGTTTAATCTTTCCCTAGGGGGTAAAATAAGAGTGTAAAAGCAAGGAAATGATCAAAACCTGAAACGTTTTCTATGATTTTAAAAGACAAAATTTCCTCTTAACATGGTGACAGTAGCCAAACATTTGCTAAGAATAAAAGAAATCAGGAGGGAATGAATGCGCCAGGATTTAAACATCAAAACCAACACCCTTTTCAAGAGGGTACAAGGAAATCCCCAAATGGAACTAACGAGAGCTACAGTGGAATAAATG
>NW_019201258.1:0-200 GCF_002260705.1 Seriola dumerili
ACATTTTTTGACATTTTTATGCCATACTATACAATGACGGTTCTTTTCATTTTTATGCCTTCCAATACAATTTCATTTGATGCCTTACCATACTATTACGTTTTTATGACCTTTTTTGCCTTAATATACTATGACGTCTGTTGACATTTTTATGCCGTACAATACAATGACATTTTTTTTCATTTTTATGCCTTCCAATA
>NW_019201259.1:0-106 GCF_002260705.1 Seriola dumerili
AAGTGGTACTACCTGAGGATTCGATCATCACAACAATCTCCGGTATTATTTACCTCTGGGGTCTGACGGCGAGTGTTGGCTTCATGGTGTGTGTCGCCATGGAAAG
>NW_019201260.1:0-128 GCF_002260705.1 Seriola dumerili
GAGACGAGGAAACGAGAGACAAGGAGACGAGAGACAAGGAGACAAGGAGATGAGACGAGACGAGGAGACGAAAGAGGAAGAGACAAGATGAGGAGACGAGGAGATGAGACGAGGAAATGAGAGACGAG
>NW_019201261.1:0-175 GCF_002260705.1 Seriola dumerili
TTGAACAAATGCTCTGAGGTATCTTCCCCAAATGTGGAAGTGACATGGCTGCCGGATTAAATAAAGAAACCCAACAGAAGAAATAAGTTAGGTCGTTAGCGTCCCCAAAAACTAAATGACCAAGTGTTGAAAGGGCTGTTGACCGATGGCTCAGAGATGACTGCTGCCGACATTT
>NW_019201262.1:0-157 GCF_002260705.1 Seriola dumerili
TTTTCGGACAGATTTATACATAAATGGAGGTCATTCCAATGGGTTCTCTTAAAGGTTGACCAGGGATGTCCTAATCAGGTTTGGGTCCTGGTCTCTCCTTTAATATCTGCTGATCCCGAGTCAGATGTGATGTACATTCACCTCAGTGTTGATTAAA
>NW_019201263.1:0-151 GCF_002260705.1 Seriola dumerili
ATTTGATTAACAGTTACAGTAACTAGTTACTTTGCAGATTAAGGTTTTACATACAAAACACACGTGAGTTCGATTGTTTTAATTGTTCTACACAACTGTGTATAAATTAAAATCCAAATCAGCTTCATCTTGATCAGCTTCAACATCAGAA
>NW_019201264.1:0-142 GCF_002260705.1 Seriola dumerili
ACTCTGATCTCCTGGGGTATTAAACCCTCAGCCGGGACCGTCCCCAACCGGATTATAAGGAATGTAGTCTGTCCCGGGTCCTGGGTCAAGTCTTTGTCATTCTGAACCAAGTGGACCCGTGAAGAACTTGAGCGTGGCGGTC
>NW_019201265.1:0-108 GCF_002260705.1 Seriola dumerili
TCCCTCACCGTTGGTAAGCCTCAGCCACTGGAGTAGGGTTGCATTTTAAAATACTTTTTTTTAACTTTGTGTGAGACCAACATTAAATAAACTTGTTAATTATTTTGT
>NW_019201266.1:0-117 GCF_002260705.1 Seriola dumerili
TCTTACAAGTTCCAGGCCAACTATTTTTGATGCACAAAGGCCTGTAGTAATAAGTGCATTTGAGAGAAATGCCCCAATGACTGCTGATTCTGCATCTATGACTGCAGTATCTGAATG
>NW_019201267.1:0-322 GCF_002260705.1 Seriola dumerili
AAAAAAAAAGAGGAGACAGCGTCCATCTTGCAGTATTCATCCCTGGCTTTGTGTACAGTCTGCGGTCAGTAAGTAAAATACTCGTTTCTATTCCTCATCATCTCGCCGAAGTTTAAACAAACCAGGATACATCTGACCTGGTGTTCCAAGAGCTATTTGAATCTTTCCTCCACTTTCTTCCTGATGAGTGAGACACAGAGGGAAACGTTGCTCCAGACGCTTCACGCTCCTCGTCTTCTCCGTCTTTTTGCTTCTTGACCGTCCAACACTTCATACACCGTTGTTCACTCATGCACTCATGCTATCACTACTGATTGACTGA
>NW_019201268.1:0-164 GCF_002260705.1 Seriola dumerili
TTCTGCTTGTGAACAGTAGATGGTACAACCCCGGTCACAGCACAGTGAAGGAGAAGATCTGCTGTTTGGATGTTGAACTGTTGGCAGTTGGACTTAGACCTATGTACCGAGGGAGTTCTCACACTTTGTCGCCATTGTTGTTTACATTCAACCACGAGCAGAGC
>NW_019201269.1:0-102 GCF_002260705.1 Seriola dumerili
CTGCTCAGTTGATAATATCACACAATCTAACATTTGTTTCGTCTTTGTCTTTTAGATGCTCCCTTAAAAGACAGAAGAGAGGAAAACATCGCAGGTGAGTCC
>NW_019201270.1:0-144 GCF_002260705.1 Seriola dumerili
TCTAATTCACCTTTATTCATTTTTATATTGTATATTTAATTGTACATAATTAGATATTATATATTATTTTATTTATTTATCTTTATTCATTTAATTAATTTTTTATTCGCTGAATTGTATCTAAAGTTCAAGAAAGTCCACTGT
>NW_019201271.1:0-115 GCF_002260705.1 Seriola dumerili
TGGTACGAAAACAGTTTTGGTCTTTAGAGCTAATTTCTTATATTTCATGACACCTGGTTATAGAACTCACCTGTTTACATCTGTTGTTATTTACAGTCTCACAGACTGCCTGTAA
>NW_019201272.1:0-129 GCF_002260705.1 Seriola dumerili
GTAATGGTTATATTGAATAGTATAATAATAATAATAATAATAATAATAATAATAGTAGTATCTGCAGCTTCTTTTTGTTTGGCAACGAAGGCATGATGAATAATTTCAGCCATATTAGCAGCATTGCAA
>NW_019201273.1:0-153 GCF_002260705.1 Seriola dumerili
TATGACTGTTTGACGAAGAGTGGCCAGACTTGGATATCTGCATTTTTCGTATTGGATATAACTATGCATTTCTCAGGCAACACGAACCTTTTTCGGATTTATTTTGTGGTCGTGCTGCTGAATTATTGCTGGGAAGCGGTGTCTGGACAGCTC
>NW_019201274.1:0-151 GCF_002260705.1 Seriola dumerili
ATTGGTCAGAGGTTAAAGAAATACACAGAGGCAGAACAACACAACACACAATCCATTAAAGGATCACAAGATGGCGTCTGTGGAATCAGTGAGCTCTGGCCTGCGACAGACAGACACCTGAACACCAGGTGTTGCAACTGTGAGTTCATGA
>NW_019201275.1:0-110 GCF_002260705.1 Seriola dumerili
TTTGGGTTTGTTGGCACCAAGTCTCTCTCAGCTGTCTGCAACATCATTGTTTTTTCTTACATTATGTTTTGTAGAGGTCTTTAGGAACAACATTTCCCATAAGCCCCGGA
>NW_019201276.1:0-111 GCF_002260705.1 Seriola dumerili
GCCGGGGAGGTTTGGGGCTTGGCCCAGGCAAACCGGTGTAGAGTAGAGCAGGTACCAAAGAGAAGAGAAAGTTAGTTGTGGAGCAGGTTTGTAGACAGGAGGAAATATTAA
>NW_019201277.1:0-706 GCF_002260705.1 Seriola dumerili
AAAAAAAATATTAGTGTTTTTAAGGAGGACAAAAGGACTACCTTTCCCAGCATTCCTTGCCGAGGTCTCAGGGTGGGAGTCTACAGTTCTGGGCAGGGCTGCGTTCTACTTTTTATTTTTTAATTTTGAGCCAGTATTAAAATGTGGAGCGTCCACAGTCGAGCTGAGACGCATTTTCAGATTCTTTCACTACATTTGGTGCCATATGTTTTCTTTTTTTTCTTTTACATTTCACACTCCTTTACTCCTCACTGTACGAAGGACTTTCACTCAAACATTGTAACCTGCGAAATGTGGAGCCCAAAGTGTTCAATAAAAAACCTGAGGAAGTAAATGATCAGAAATAAGTGATGTAAAAAAACAAACTAAGAATTAGTGAAATAATTGGGGGAAAAAATATGAAATATTATTTCTTCATTCAATTCTACAGGATAATTGGATACAAGTTTTATTTCATAACAGCATTTTTAACACTGAGGATTGTGATGGAAATTTTTCACTATTATCTGATGTTTTTACAAACCTCCAATACTTTCATTATTGATTAAAATGTGTGATTATTTTTTCAGTTAATCAATTAGTTGATTTGTCAATAAAATGCCCGAAAAATAGTGAAAACGCCTCGTTTCAGTTTGAGACATTTAGTTTTCTGACACGTTCAAGTGAAGAAACTGAAACGAGAGTTTTTGTCATTTTTGTTTAAAAA
>NW_019201278.1:0-464 GCF_002260705.1 Seriola dumerili
ACACACACACACACACACACACATACACACACACGTCTATCAAGCTGTCACTGCTGCCATCTAGTGACTCCTACTTTTCCATTCACCATCTATTTTGCCTCATTCATACTGTTACGTTTCGAAAAGGCAAAGACAAGGACACCTACTGTATATACATAGTTTAAATCCATTTTCTTAGATCATGGCTTTTAAAATAAATTACAAATTTTAGCCCTGGATAATTAAAGTGTCTAGCTTAATGTTCAATGATTGATACTTAAATATGTAATGTGTTACTTAATTATAATATCTATTGTATTTGCCTTTCTTTTATGTTGGAAGTGATTCTCATCTACCACAATAAATTATGTCCTTCCACCTATGTGTCCTCTTTGTCACATCCACTGTACCTGTATCTCTCTCTCTTCCTCTCTCAATTATGCACTCGCATACATACACACACACACACACACACACACACACAC
>NW_019201279.1:0-719 GCF_002260705.1 Seriola dumerili
AAGCCATACACTTAATAAAAACAGACTTCTATAGAAAGCATATTAATTTAGAAGAGAAATTATAGTGTGAAATATCTTGAGACATATAAAGACGATCCAGCATTAGGAGTACTTCTAAAACAACACCATTATTTCACTTGGTCACCTCATATTGAGCACGGCTAATTAGATGTGAAAAAACTACTCCTATGTGACTTGATATTTATATCCTTGTAACATGTTAACACTGGATAAAATCACCAACTTACTGAAACAGTGAAGGGAATGGCCAACTTCATTACTCAAGTAATGTAATGGATGATTAAAGGCAAATGAGAACCTATACTTCAGTAACATTTTTACTATGTACAGTGAAACACAGATGAAACACAGATGAAAACTGCACACATTATTAAGTGCAAAAAAGCGCAAAATTTGATTTGATTCCAAGAGGATAATCATTCGCTCAACTACAGGCCAATTAAAATCTCTCACAGTATTTCTCTCAGTATTTAAAAATTCAAACACACTGCAAGAAGAGCAAGACTCAACTGCAGAATTGAGATGATATGGGAAATAGATTCAAAACCATTCAAACACCAGCAACTGAAAAAACATAAAGGTAAACAGGATATTATGCCGGAACGTAGATTACTTGAATATATAGGCTATAAGATGAGGAATTTGATACACGTTAAGACTCCTAAAACCAAAGGCGAAGTTGTACAGTAGAAGAAGTC
>NW_019201280.1:0-112 GCF_002260705.1 Seriola dumerili
ACATCAATTAAATCTGAAATCGTTATGATAAAAAAGTTGTAATTTTTTAAGAATAAAGTCATAATATTACAAGAAAAAAAAGTTACATTTGAGAGAAGAATAGTATTAAAAT
>NW_019201281.1:0-124 GCF_002260705.1 Seriola dumerili
GGAATTAAACAACACAATATATATGTCCCCATTTTTTAAACCATTGCTACCACCAAACAATAATTAACCATAAAATATACAAAAGAAATGTGAACAACATAAATTAATCAACTAATTAGCACAT
>NW_019201282.1:0-101 GCF_002260705.1 Seriola dumerili
TGTCTGTGTTGTTTGTCTCAAACTGTTGGGGAGACTTTGAACCAGACTGTTAATTCATAACATTCTTCAAACACAGTGGTCAATGTCTGTCTTTGTTTGAT
>NW_019201283.1:0-146 GCF_002260705.1 Seriola dumerili
TATGACGTTTTTATGTCTTACTATACTATGACCTTTTTATTCCTTACGATACATACGATGTTTTTATGACATTTTTGTGCCTTACTATACTATGAATTTTTTATACTTTACTATACTATGACTTTTTATGCGTTACTATACTATGA
>NW_019201284.1:0-154 GCF_002260705.1 Seriola dumerili
ACGTTGCAGCTCGACTGTCTACTACAGGAGAGAGACTAGTTCGCCGTACCCTGTAATACGTTAAATATTTAGCGAGTAATTCTACGTTTTTGTCACATTTAACTCTGTCATTTCGTTTATATTCAGTTATACCGTCAGTAGTTTTATGGATAAT
>NW_019201285.1:0-125 GCF_002260705.1 Seriola dumerili
CCTCTGCCAGAGGAAAGAAATAAACCTATAAATCAGTTATACACCAGAACACACTAGTGGCTTATTAAACATAAGTGATGAAATAATTAATGGAGGAAATCATCTACAAATAAGGTAAAAACTTT
>NW_019201286.1:0-136 GCF_002260705.1 Seriola dumerili
ACACACACCGTCCTCTTCAGTCTCATTTGTATAGTTTCTCCATCTGTGGAGAGAAGCAGACAGACAACAGTTAGCAGCTTTAGACATTAACACAACAGTCGTCTTGATCGAGTCACAGTGACTCTCCACAACTGTG
>NW_019201287.1:0-121 GCF_002260705.1 Seriola dumerili
AAGGGAAAGGCTCAAATAGCACTGCATCATCTTTCATAAGCTCATCGTATATTTTGCGTTCAGACTCTTCATCTGAAAAGTAGGTAGTAACTGAACCTGCCAAATAATTGTTAAATAGTAA
>NW_019201288.1:0-108 GCF_002260705.1 Seriola dumerili
GAAAGAAAGAAAACGGTGCAGAGAAAACCACCCCTAACTGTTTTCTGACTTTTTACAGAGCAAACATTTAACCTAGAAAATAATAATAATCAAGTGATTAATAAATTA
>NW_019201289.1:0-150 GCF_002260705.1 Seriola dumerili
TCAACCTGATTTCGACAAAGTTTAAAACTGGTCAGGAAAAGTTCAGAAGACAAAGATAAAAATCTGATGAATCGCTTGATATCAACTTTGGTGACTTGTCAGTTTTTGATACTTGATATTATGGATTGATTTGAGTTCAGACTCAGCAAA
>NW_019201290.1:0-121 GCF_002260705.1 Seriola dumerili
GTTGTACTTCAGGCAAGAACCACACAGAACTGCGATGCGCATGTTGTTACGATGCAGAGAGAGTTTCGCTCTGAATCTCACCCTCCATCTGGGAGAAATGTTTCTGTCAAAGAACAAAAGA
>NW_019201291.1:0-262 GCF_002260705.1 Seriola dumerili
GCATTAGCAGCTGTTTACTGACCAGTCTAGAAGAAACGTGCATTACTTTATTTACCAACAGCTGTCTTCAGAGGTGGAAACCAACGGCAATGTTAACTCTTGTTCTGCTTCTGTTTCTATCGCTTCTTTTCTTCTTAGAAGTTAGCATGCTAACCAGCTAGCTCGGATGCTGTCAGACTGTCTCGTCACTTTCCAATACTGAGTCACCGTACCGTCCAGGCAGCCCTGAAGAGGTCACTGCTCAGAGGACGTATTATAACCC
>NW_019201292.1:0-108 GCF_002260705.1 Seriola dumerili
GAGGAAGAGATGAAGAGGAAGAGATGAAGAGAAAGAGATAAAGAGAAAGAGATAAAGAGAAAGAGATGAAGATGAAGAGAAAGAGATGAAGAGAAAGAGATGAAGAGG
>NW_019201293.1:0-118 GCF_002260705.1 Seriola dumerili
GAGACAAACAACCAGAGACAAACAAACAACACTGACCTTCGACCTTGAGAGTCACTCTTGTCTCTATCAGTACGTGTCTGTCCTTGTAGACTCTACAGGTGTAGTCTCCTTCGTCACC
>NW_019201294.1:0-114 GCF_002260705.1 Seriola dumerili
TACATTCCTCTCCCTGGCTGTACAAGCCTTCGACTTTTTAAAAAAATTTTTTTTTTATAAATGTTATTGTCTGCGCCCCCTTCTCACTTTGAAAGCCATAAAAGTCTGGTGTGT
>NW_019201295.1:0-102 GCF_002260705.1 Seriola dumerili
AGCTCTTGTACACGTATCATGGAACTGTTTGAAGTCTACCGCAAGTTCCTCAGTGGTGGAAACGGCAGCCTCTCAAGCTTCTGGATGTCCTATTTGGACATG
>NW_019201296.1:0-440 GCF_002260705.1 Seriola dumerili
GAGAGAGAGAATGACAGACTCCTACTCAGTAACTCTACACAGTAAAAATCAGAGGTTCAGTTAACACCCATTATGGATTTGGTGTGTGTGTCAGTGTGTGAATGTGTGTGTCTTGGCTCTATGTCACATTTGGGGAGCAGATTCCTGCAGGACAGTGCAGCAGGATTATTTACTGCAAGATACTAAATACATTAAAGTTAATATCATGCAAATATGAGAGACACATTAGAAATAAAAATTTTATTTTATTACATTATTTCATTCTCATTCTAAGATTTAAGATTTTTGTTCTGGTATTACACGGTTAGAGAATGTGGCCCAAAGAACCCTGACAAAAGACAAAACACACACAACTTCAGAAAACATCTTCATCGGTTTGACAACATGTGTGACATACTCACAAAACAACAGAAGTGTTTTCAAAAGGGGAGGGGGGTGGG
>NW_019201297.1:0-113 GCF_002260705.1 Seriola dumerili
TTGCAGAAATCTAGGTGTTCTCTTTGATACCAAACTAATTCTCCACCTTCGTAAAACATTTCAAAAATTTGATCTTTTTTATCCATAAAGAAGTTGGAAACTGTCCATGCTTT
>NW_019201298.1:0-117 GCF_002260705.1 Seriola dumerili
AATTTAAAGACAAGACCTTGTTGAATGTCTTAATTAAAACAACGTTCCTACCTTATGACCATAGAAATTGCACTTAAGAAGAAATAAGCCACTTCATAAGTTTTGTCACAAAATTAA
>NW_019201299.1:0-104 GCF_002260705.1 Seriola dumerili
GATGCTGGTGGATTTTCATGACCTTTTCATTGAAGAACCAGAGAAGAGAATTACAGGTGTCCGTGGAGTAAAAGTGTGTGTGTGTGTGTGTGTGTGTGTGTGTG
>NW_019201300.1:0-135 GCF_002260705.1 Seriola dumerili
ACACTCTATTGGACTATTGAATGGTTCGTCATGAAAACGCTCATCTCCCCCTCAGGAAGAATTAAAAACCTGGGCCGATATTCATTAATATCATATATGACGATGTTTCCCGCCACATGAGATATTTTTACGTCT
>NW_019201301.1:0-129 GCF_002260705.1 Seriola dumerili
AGCCACTTTTTTCATCTGTCATCTTATACATGGATGGAAAACAGATATGTTTTCATTTTAATCCATACATCTGTCTACACAGGCTCTATAAAGGCTCACATTTCACCCAGGTTTTATTAGTGTAACCAC
>NW_019201302.1:0-100 GCF_002260705.1 Seriola dumerili
CTTTCCCTCCCAGCTTCCTCACTCCATCTCTTTATTTTCCCCCTCCCCTTGCCCCCCCCCCCTTCTCCGTGGCTCTTTGAATTATCTTTCCAGCATCTCT
>NW_019201303.1:0-146 GCF_002260705.1 Seriola dumerili
ATTACAATTTTGTGACACATCTAATAAATCTAATTTCTCTGCAGGCAAGACGGCAAATCAAAAGGGGTTGCCAACTTCATTAAAAACAAACAATATTTCAACATAATTCAATATTTTATGTAATAATATCTTGTATTTTAAAGGAT
>NW_019201304.1:0-237 GCF_002260705.1 Seriola dumerili
CCGAAGCACCTCAAGCTTAAAGTATCATCTCAACGCCAAGCATGTATTTGTCGGGGCTTCAACTTCAGGTGTAACGCCTGGCTTGCGGCAGACCACCCTCACCGAACACAGGGCATTAAGTAAGTCTACCTCTGACAAGTTGACTGACACGATTTGCCAAATGGATTGCCAAGGCCTGTAGACCGATTAATATTGTCGAGGACACGGGCTTCAGAGATGTTCTGAAAGTTGCAACTC
>NW_019201305.1:0-155 GCF_002260705.1 Seriola dumerili
GTGTTCCATGGACAAAATGGTGACCACATGGGCGAAGGGCGAATGTGTATCGCTATTAACTTTGCATGGTACACACAGGGAAAATGTATGGTTTGTGCAGCTCACACGCATCAGGGGCTATTCATATGCCTTCATTCATATTCATTTAAACTCAC
>NW_019201306.1:0-178 GCF_002260705.1 Seriola dumerili
GGTATCATCTGCAAACACTGAAAAGACTCAGACTTGAGAATAGATGTTTTATTTTTTTTTTTTCTATTCTAATTTCTTCCTTCACGCATTAGTTTAAATTTGATAATATCTGCATCAAATTGATGTTTAGATAACTCAGTTATCTAAAGATGTATTTATGGTATGTATAGAAATGTAT
>NW_019201307.1:0-792 GCF_002260705.1 Seriola dumerili
GTGGTTTGGAGGGAAAGGGCTTTGCAGCCCAGAGGGGAGGAGTCAGAGAACAGGATGACAGGGGATTTCAGGCGGGGGATCAAACCTGTGAGTTTTTGGGACGTGGTTTGCACAAACTCGTTCTTCACGTCCTCGACAGTTTCACTCATTTTGACTTTAAATGTAATAATTAGATCGATCAATAATTATTCAGATCAGTGGTTCCAACCTTTTCTGACTCCTGGACCCTGTCGGCGGTCAGCATCCGTCACCGTGACGACGGGACAGCAGAAAGCCTGGAGGAAGCTTCAGTTCTATTGTGTGTTCTTCCTCTGGACTCTGTGGAGCAGCTTCTTCTTCTTCATGGATCTTTGATGTGTGGGAGACTGAGACAGTGAAGAAGAACACGAGCTTCCTGCCGCTGGCTGATCAGTGACACGTCTTAATACGAGGAAACTATTCAATAAAGGGAGTTTTTAGACATTTATAATGTTTTTTCAAAGAGTATTTAGTTTTAAAACATTTAAAAACATCATTTATATTCATATATTTCTGTATAATTACTTTTTTTCATGCATATTGTTCCATTTGAAAATGATTTGTCGGCCCAGTGATGGGCCACGACCCTCAGGTTGGGAACCAGTGATTTAGATACGAAACTGTAACACTGAGACATTTCTTCACTCTGTGATGAATTAACTAGCTGGTTGAGGTTTGGTTATAGATAACTAATAACTCACCCGTCAATGAACTCAGTATCTATGATTGTCTCTAATCAAGTCCCTTCAGCCATCATCTGTCTCCTGTCTCCTC
>NW_019201308.1:0-110 GCF_002260705.1 Seriola dumerili
ACACAGCACTGCTCTGATATTGCAGGTAGGCCTAGATAACTTGGCCCACCACTATACTGCCATAAATGAATAATCAATTCCTTTATGAAACTAGATTATTTGTGTATTAA
>NW_019201309.1:0-128 GCF_002260705.1 Seriola dumerili
CTTCTGAAGTGTCTCTGACTTGTGTTCACTAACTGCAGCTTGTGACATCAGGTTCTAGAATTATGATAGATGAAAGGCATGAAAGGTCCTATATAATTCTGACACACACACACACACACACACACACA
>NW_019201310.1:0-118 GCF_002260705.1 Seriola dumerili
GAGACCAAAACTGTTTTTTGCATGAAAGTGTGTGAATGGGTGAATGTGACTTCCATTGTAAAATGCTGAGTGGTGGATAAGACTGTAGACTGTATAAGTACATTCACCATACATACAT
>NW_019201311.1:0-182 GCF_002260705.1 Seriola dumerili
TAACTATACTGTGACGTTTTGTGCCTGACTATACTATGATGTTTTTTGCCATTTTTTTGCCTTATTATACCATGACGTTTTTTGAAATTTTATGCCATACTGTATTATGAGGTTTTCTGACATTTTTATGTCTTATTATACTGTGACATTTTTTGAAATTTTATGCCATACTATACTATGAC
>NW_019201312.1:0-142 GCF_002260705.1 Seriola dumerili
GCGTCTCCTGGAATGGCGGGGGTTAGGTTGGTTAAGTTTAGGAACTAAAACAACCTGGTTAGGTTTGGGGAAATATGACACTTTGGGTTACAATAAGTTCTTTAAGGTTGCAGGAGCCATGTTGCTGCAGTAATAAACACAG
>NW_019201313.1:0-112 GCF_002260705.1 Seriola dumerili
CCCTGTAATAAAGGAGAGGTGGCTAAAGATGAACGTTCTAAAGCATTGCTTTAGTGAGTGGACTCAATAATTTAAAAAAAACAAAACTTCTTTACTAGGACATGTCTGTGCC
>NW_019201314.1:0-104 GCF_002260705.1 Seriola dumerili
TTAGATTCCCTTTTTATTGGAAAGTACATGCCATCACCATATTTCAATTAAATAAATAAATAAATAAATAAATAATATATATACAGTATATATATATATATATA
>NW_019201315.1:0-123 GCF_002260705.1 Seriola dumerili
GAGGCGTTATGTTTTCGGGCTGTTCGTCCCTGCGTCTGTCCGTCTGTCTGCCCCATTCTCCTGAACACAATATGTCAGTAACGTCTTGTGGGAGCTTCATCAAATTTGGCACAAACGTTCATC
>NW_019201316.1:0-206 GCF_002260705.1 Seriola dumerili
TATGACATTGTATGCCTTACTATACTATGACATTTTTATAATATTTTATGCCTTAATATACTTTGACATTTTCATGAAATTTTATGCCTTAGTATACTATGATGTTTTTTTAACTTTTCAAGCCTCATTATAAAATCACGTTTTTTATGCCTTAAATGCTAAGATGTTTTTATAACATTTTATGCCTTACTATACAATGACATTTT
>NW_019201317.1:0-140 GCF_002260705.1 Seriola dumerili
ATATGAGAAGATGTAATTATAGAAAAATATATATATATATACATATATAATGTTTTAAAACAAAATGATCGTTAAAGACATTAAAAATGATTAAAAACTCCTTCATTGTTTTGTTTTCTGTCTCGTATTAAGGCCTTTCA
>NW_019201318.1:0-125 GCF_002260705.1 Seriola dumerili
TACTATGACATTCTTATGCCTTATTATACTTTTACATTTTATGAATTACTATACTATTATGTTTTTATGACATTTCATGCCTTACGATACGATTTTTTTTTTGACATTTTATGCCTTACTATACT
>NW_019201319.1:0-321 GCF_002260705.1 Seriola dumerili
ACACACACACACACACACACACTCACACACACACACTGTGGTGATGGGGGATATCACTGTCTGACTCTGACTACCACAGATCTGATGTTTCTATTTCTCTTCTTTCATTCTCCGGGGTCGATTACTGTCGCCTGAACGCAGCGTCACAGGTGGTGATGTCATGACGAAGTCATGATGATGATGATTAATGTGACGACCAACCTGGTCTACTGTGATTGAGTGACAAAGTGAATGAGTGATTGAGTGAGATAGTGACAAAGTGGGTGAGTTAGTGACAAAGTACGGGTTTGACAAAGTGAATGAGTGAGTGACAAAGTGAGT
>NW_019201320.1:0-135 GCF_002260705.1 Seriola dumerili
AATATAACTAAGGTACCATGAACGATATGAGACAAAAGAAAGAGAGAGTCAGGCAGTTGGGGTAATGAGGCTGCTATCTAAAAATCCAGAGACACGGAAAGTAAATGATCAGAGTTTTCTGGTGTTTGTTTTCAC
>NW_019201321.1:0-127 GCF_002260705.1 Seriola dumerili
TTTTATGACTTTTTAGATCTTAATATACTATTTCATTTTATACTATTTTTATACTATTTTATAATATACTATTTCATTTTAGTCATTCATTTTTTTATGACTTTTTATGCCTTACTATACTATGTCG
>NW_019201322.1:0-127 GCF_002260705.1 Seriola dumerili
TTAATTCCACTTAATTTCTTATATTATTAGGTCTTTCCTTTTTTATAAAGCACCTTTATATAACCCCTCATTTTCTCACAGGGCTACAAACATAAAACACAAATATACTGTATATTATCACACGGTG
>NW_019201323.1:0-125 GCF_002260705.1 Seriola dumerili
ACAATAAGAGAAAACATTAAGGGCATCTGAAACAGGTGATTTTTCAGCAGCTTCTTCAAACTGTCAGCTGAGAGGAAGATGATTCCAGAGGGTGGGTTCTGACGTCAATAGAAATAAATAATATA
>NW_019201324.1:0-202 GCF_002260705.1 Seriola dumerili
GTCTGTGTCCGTGTCTGTGTCCGTGTCTGTGTCCGTGTCCGTGTCCATGTCCGTGTCTGTGTGGCAAAATGTGGTCATGGAGACACCTACTGTACCAGGAATTACCACAGAGGTGGTTTTTAGGACTTTTGCAGGTGTCTGTCTGTCTGTGGACAGAGTGACACTGTCACAACCTGCAAGATACAGTCACAAAACTTTACAG
>NW_019201325.1:0-241 GCF_002260705.1 Seriola dumerili
AACAACAATGGATTCCTATGTTGACCTTGAGTCAAGTCTAAATATATCAAAAGTTTAGAAAACCTTTCAGTGTCTAAATGCATTCTTGCAGCTTGGTCCACTGCTCCACCTGTTAATTATTTTCAATTGTTATGTGTTGTAGTGTTCACATTTTTTCACACCAGTTATTTCTCTGCTTTCATTTACTATTTACAGCAGAACCATTTGGCATTGGCTGTCCTATTATGGTTCTCTCCATTCT
>NW_019201326.1:0-557 GCF_002260705.1 Seriola dumerili
CAACATATTTCCTGTTTGTTGGAAAAGTTTAGTTTATATGTGTTAATGAAAGTGAAGACCTTTAACATTTAACTCTATCCAGAAGAGTCGCTATCACTGCATGTCTACGACCTGTCTGATTTAAACAAAGACAGTGTAACTCATTTGACTGACAACTGACAAATATGATTAGGTGTTGAAGAGAGGTACAGATTCTATTCTCTGAAACTGTGTGTGAGTACTCTGAAACAGGGGCTGAGCTACTAGTAGCTCACCAGCCACCTGTTGGACACATCTGCTTTATATCTATCATTTAGCCTGGGAGGGGCTCAGGGGTCACCCGTGAAGAGCTACAGGACATGGCATCCATAGCCTGCTGCCACTGCAACCGCTTCCAGAACAAGTGGCACAGAATGGATGGATGACTGGACGGATAGCAGGAAGCATCTCTTAAAGTATAGCGGTGTCTGTTATTTGTGTTTAAACTTTCCTACCTGGATTCTATGGCACTTTCCACAGACAGAGGGCAGTAGATCCTGTCGTACGTCGTCTCCTGTGGATGAGAGAGCTGATCAGTG
>NW_019201327.1:0-125 GCF_002260705.1 Seriola dumerili
CATAAGATTCACTACTAAAATCAGCGCTTTTTAATTTAACAGTGAACACTGAGTCGTCTTGTTCAGCCTGCGCAGTCACTGTCACAGTCGCAGTCACTGTCACAGTCACATCAGTCTGCGAGAGA
>NW_019201328.1:0-185 GCF_002260705.1 Seriola dumerili
CTACAATACAAAACTGTCACCAAGGTAGGATATAAGCCTAGTGCCAAGGTGCAACAAGCTCTAAGATCATTCTCCTTGTACATCTACAGAAGCTGTTCAGCTGAAAGGTTTGTCTGCCTGAAGTGGGAGATTGAGACGATGACGAGCAGGTTGAGAGCGACAGTGAGCAGAGAGATGGAGGACAG
>NW_019201329.1:0-153 GCF_002260705.1 Seriola dumerili
CTTTTCATTTTAGGCATTTATTATACATTCATTTACTATGTCACTCAAATTTCACATTTCAAGCACCAAAACATTTCATCCGCATCAGCAAAGGTTTGTTTTCACAAGCATCTTAAAAAACTGGACTTCAATTTTTCAGCATTTGGGCCAAAT
>NW_019201330.1:0-240 GCF_002260705.1 Seriola dumerili
TATACTATGATATTTTTGGGAATTTTTATGCTTTAATATACTATGCCGTTTAATTCCTTGCCATACTATGACGTTTTTTCACATTTTTATGCCAAATTATAGTATGACTTTTTTTTGGCAATTTATGCCTTTCTATAATACGTCGTTTAATTCCTTACCATACTATGACATTTTTACGGCCTTTTATGGCTTAATATACGTTGATTTTTTTTTTACATTTTATGCCATACTATACTATGA
>NW_019201331.1:0-198 GCF_002260705.1 Seriola dumerili
CCAGTAGGTATAAAAAGGAACAACTGTAGTCAAACTAAAGACATCTCCGCCGTGTTTATAAAAAAAAAAAAAAAAGGAGCCATGGACAACGACAAGGTAATTTTTTGTTTAAGAAAGCTGATAAATGAATTAGGCCTACATGCTGCCGAGTTGAAGAGCGGCCCTGAAAAATCAGCAGAGACGCTTTTTCAACCATTA
>NW_019201332.1:0-268 GCF_002260705.1 Seriola dumerili
ACCTGAAAACAAAATGGCTGCCACTCTGACTGTCGCCGGGCGGAGGATTGAAAACTTTACGTTTACTGTTTGTGTGTGAATGTGAAGTATTTGATCATGCAGTGCAGCGGTCGGAGTGTTTTTACCTTCATGGCGAGGGCAATCAGCGCTCCCTCCGTCGGTCGTCCCAGCAGATTGTGGTTCCTGATCACTGAGTCGTTGCACACACAGCCGACCTACGACACAGGCACGGATTAATCTCTTCTCCTCCTGCAGCAAACGTTTCCTT
>NW_019201333.1:0-100 GCF_002260705.1 Seriola dumerili
AGCACAGCGAGGCCAGCGAGTGTGACGTAGTTGCCCGAGTGGATGTAAGTCGCCTCCCACACACACTCGCATGTTTAGACTGAGGAGGAGAGAGAAACGA
>NW_019201334.1:0-136 GCF_002260705.1 Seriola dumerili
AATGTTAAGGCCTTGTACAAAGATGTATCTGTCTTTTTTTCTTTTTTCTTTTTTTTTAACTTTTAAATAGTTGCTTCAGCTGTTATGAATAAGAAAGTTTTTAATATGAATTATTGTTAGATTACCTAATATAGTT
>NW_019201335.1:0-102 GCF_002260705.1 Seriola dumerili
TTGGTTTGTGGAAATTACAAATTCCAAGGGTTAGGGTTACAGAGTTTAGGTTTAGGTTTAGGTTTAGGGTTAGGACGTGGGTAAGGACCCCGGCTCCCGTAG
>NW_019201336.1:0-119 GCF_002260705.1 Seriola dumerili
CTTCCTGTCAGGACTTTTCTGAATAAAAGCTCACAATAGTTTGCTGCAAAAAAACCCCCAAAAAAAACAATTAAAAAAAAAGTCTTTCTTGCGCTTTTATTTTGTAAGCAAAATCGCTA
>NW_019201337.1:0-114 GCF_002260705.1 Seriola dumerili
AACAGAAGCACATACTTTGACTCTATGTAAAGTATACAATCAAAATTACAAAATTCCTATTTCCATGATTTGTAATTTCTGTTAAAGTGTTAATTCTGTATGTTTGGGTATGTA
>NW_019201338.1:0-130 GCF_002260705.1 Seriola dumerili
TAGTAAGTATAGTAATTGGATACTGAAAAACAACTAAAACCCTCTTTTTCAACAAGAAATCAGCTAACATAAACACAATGACAGACTGAGTAGAAGATGTGAAACAAAATGGTCTTTCGGACTATTCTTA
>NW_019201339.1:0-157 GCF_002260705.1 Seriola dumerili
ATTAAACAGGAAAAAATAGAAGCTCTCTTCTTCTTTTCCATTTACGTCATATTTCAAATACAATAAATCAGTCAGAATAAGAGCTAGAAATTCACAGGATCTCTTCATCAACTTTTCCACAACATGTGTACCAAATTTCATGTTGATAGACAGAAGT
>NW_019201340.1:0-110 GCF_002260705.1 Seriola dumerili
ATATATATTTTCTGACTGAAATTACTGCGTTAATGTCTCGAACCATGAGTTTATTATGTTCATGCCTTTTCATGTCACAACAGATCTGACGGCCACTAGGCTGGACATTA
>NW_019201341.1:0-103 GCF_002260705.1 Seriola dumerili
TGTCCCTCCTGGGCCCTCGTCACCACCTCAGGCACCTGCATCGGTGAGTCCTGTCACCACTTCACATGAGTCTGAGGAACCTATGCAGATTGGCCGCACACGA
>NW_019201342.1:0-138 GCF_002260705.1 Seriola dumerili
AGGGCTGATTGGATATAGGGTAGATAGGTTAGGGTAGATAGGGCTAAGAGGGTAGTTAAGGTAGGGCTGATAGAGTATTTTACTATAGTGTTATTTCCATTTGACACAGAGTTTTCAAGTGTTCATCAGAAATAACTC
>NW_019201343.1:0-162 GCF_002260705.1 Seriola dumerili
GCAATGCATGATGTCCAATTTAGTGGACGGGTGATTAAACGTAATTTCCGCCCAATGTAAAATCAATCATTGGAAATTTTAACAATTATATTACTCCTAAGATGTTACTTGATGTTGTCATATTTTTTTTTACCTGCCAGGGTCTCCTACTGTAGAAGCTTT
>NW_019201344.1:0-138 GCF_002260705.1 Seriola dumerili
GGGGGGGGGTGACTGAAAACCCAGCGAGGTAAATAAGATTTACCTCTATTTCTGCTGATGGCTGTCAGAACACCAGCGCTTTAAGCTGCAGATTTCGGTGGCAGCTCAGTGTGTGTGTGTGTGTGTGTGTGTGTGTGT
>NW_019201345.1:0-123 GCF_002260705.1 Seriola dumerili
GTAAATCCGAGATTGTCAGGTGGTTCTTACCGTGAATAAACTTGATTGAAAACCTTGAAAAGGTTTTGAATCCGTCAATAAGAATGCCACTTTTGTCATGTTTATAGAAGGAAGAGATGCGCT
>NW_019201346.1:0-116 GCF_002260705.1 Seriola dumerili
GCGATAGCAAAACTTACAAATAGCTCCTTTAAAAAAAAAAATAAAAAAAATAAATCAGTGCCAAACACCCGATGACGCCAGGAATTTCACTAAAGATGCGTCCCAGCGCATCTAGA
>NW_019201347.1:0-102 GCF_002260705.1 Seriola dumerili
AGAAGGCGATCCAACCATACCAAGGGAGCGGTGGTGGTGTCAGAAGAAGAAATTGTAAGCATCTTTGCTGGTGTATTAACATGCAAATGCTCTCAGTGCTGC
>NW_019201348.1:0-137 GCF_002260705.1 Seriola dumerili
GAAGAAATGCAAGGCCTGAGGAGGGACATGAACAAAGATTTAATATTATATATCAGGGGAGTCTGGTGGCCCAGTGGTTGGACTCATACCATATACTGTAACTGCATGTCAGAAAAAAGTCTCTTCCCTGTCTATAT
>NW_019201349.1:0-108 GCF_002260705.1 Seriola dumerili
CTTATGGTTCAACACTTTAAACAAAACACAGGAGAAGAGATGGAGCTTTAAACGGTTCATCTCGGGGGCACCTGGTAGCTAAATGGTTACAGCCTTTATACCACAAGG
>NW_019201351.1:0-110 GCF_002260705.1 Seriola dumerili
TTTTATCGTTCCCTCTGAGTGTTCCTAAAATATTGCATTGACAAGAACATGAGATCACTGTGACCTTGAAGACTGATCTTTTACCAAAATCTAATCAGTTCATCCTTGAG
>NW_019201352.1:0-101 GCF_002260705.1 Seriola dumerili
CTTTATCAAAGTTCAACTACAAGTGAAACTGAAAGTTTACAGAAATGAACAACAGCTTCGATCTGTTTTACAGTATTACAGTTGCTCTCTTACTTTGAAAA
>NW_019201353.1:0-464 GCF_002260705.1 Seriola dumerili
GACGTTAATCCAAGCAGCATCATCAGAACTGTGTTTAAAGTTGTTCATATGATATAAATCTATGATTTATCTACAGGTAAATTCAGTTATAGTGACGGTAAATTGTGTGTTTAGACCAAAGTGTTTGGATTCTGATTCCGCTGATCAGTTGTGGTTCTTAACGAGTCTGGACCCTGAGTGCTTGGTGCACTTTAATAATTGTAACTGAACCAGATAATAAATGTACCAAACTCATGAATAAATGAGTGTTAGCACAGATTTGACTGAGGAGGGTGGGGCATGTGAAGGAGAGGGAGACCGGTGCAACACGTCGAACACCAAACACCCATGACAAAACACCTGCACCAGCATGGTGTTTTGTCATGCCAGCAGTGCATCCTCCCGTGGCACAGGTCGGTCTTCCACAGGTGTAGCATCAACAAAACAAAGACAAAATGTATCACCATGTACAGTCTTCTTCTTCT
>NW_019201354.1:0-145 GCF_002260705.1 Seriola dumerili
CTGAAATACCCCTAACTGAATCCATATCAAATTGGGAATCGCTTGGAATCGGGACCTTGTTAATCAGAATTCAATCAATTCAGAAACTCAATGGCAATACTCAGCCCTACTATTGCACATGAATGGGCTTTCAGTATGAGAGGTA
>NW_019201355.1:0-160 GCF_002260705.1 Seriola dumerili
AGTTATAGTTACTGCTTAACTTCAAAATTAAAGTTGCACATTAAACCATGAGCTTATAAAATACAATACATTGTTAAAGTGATTTTCCAAGCTTTTTGGCTTCTCAGAGGAAAAATTATCGGGTACACATGTCACATTTCACATGTCTATGAACTGTTAG
>NW_019201356.1:0-117 GCF_002260705.1 Seriola dumerili
ATTGAAAGGATGTTTGGTGATGATGACATCATTTTTCAATATGATAATGCATCTTGCCATAGGGCAAAAGACATGAAAACTTTCCTTCAAGAAAGACATATAATGTCAATGGCATGG
>NW_019201357.1:0-111 GCF_002260705.1 Seriola dumerili
CAACATCATTAGAGAGACTTTTAATGCTCGGGGGGGGGGGGCGTACAAAGAGGGGGAAGTGACTGTCAGAGCAGAAATCCTTTAGAGAAGATCATCAAACATGAATTAAAC
>NW_019201358.1:0-124 GCF_002260705.1 Seriola dumerili
AAACGCTGCATCTGCAGGCAGCTGAAAACAAACAAAAATTAACTAACTGCGCCATCTAGTGGTCGCATATTAATGGAGGAAGAAGAAACAAATCACTTTCTTTTAAAGAGGCAAAAAATGTTTA
>NW_019201359.1:0-110 GCF_002260705.1 Seriola dumerili
GTTAAAGTTGTATTCATGGAGTGGTTATGTTCTAGTTTATTTTGACACAACCTACATACAACCTTACAACTAAACTGCACTGGTTTTACAAACCACTTCCCACCTTGTTT
>NW_019201360.1:0-110 GCF_002260705.1 Seriola dumerili
TGTTTTAGCTGTTAGCTGTAAGGTAAGCGAGTTCATGGCTACAAGAGTCTGGGTTATTTATAACAACAATGCACATACACGGACACACACAGACACACAGTCATGTTAAA
>NW_019201361.1:0-114 GCF_002260705.1 Seriola dumerili
ATTACACTGAAGTTATATCAATATATACAGTATTACATTACGGTTTATATATTGCATGTGATATTTTTTAACACATCCTTTTTCCTGGGTAATTTTGCGACAAGATTTCAACAT
>NW_019201362.1:0-114 GCF_002260705.1 Seriola dumerili
GGCAGAGGGGCCGTGGGAGAATTTTCCTGTCTAGAGTGTTTGATGGAAATTTCAGGAAAGATGACTGTCAGACAAGTTTTTCGCTCTCACACTCCATAAAGATATTGTTAAAAT
>NW_019201363.1:0-133 GCF_002260705.1 Seriola dumerili
TTAAGCAGAGTTTGCAGAGTTGCAGACACACAAAAAGTGCGCATAAAGGGTTCAAAAATTCCCACTCATTGAATTCAGTGGGACAGCATTGAGCGCTTGTGGACTCCCAAGTCACAGTGTGTGAATGTGTGAG
>NW_019201364.1:0-137 GCF_002260705.1 Seriola dumerili
CTTGCAAAACACAGCATCTCTTGAGATGCTATATTCTAGTCATGGGAATTTTGAATACCATTTGGCAGAAAAACTTCTAGCTTTCCGCAGGGGCACCCCCAGGGATTTTGGGCCCCATGAAAAAATATCACATTGGG
>NW_019201365.1:0-128 GCF_002260705.1 Seriola dumerili
GGGAACCAGAATCAGGAGTCAGCTGGGCCGCCGACAGGGCACGAGGAAGAGGATTCAGCTGAACCACCGACAGGAAAAAAGGAGCAGGAGTTGGCTGGACCACTGACTGGGAACCAGAATCAGGAGTC
>NW_019201366.1:0-108 GCF_002260705.1 Seriola dumerili
GATATTGTGTTGTGGTGGTAGTAGTGGTAATTAATACTTGTGTGTACTATGTGTGAAAGATGTCATATTTGTCATATTTATAATATTGTATTTTAGTATTTGAGTACT
>NW_019201367.1:0-144 GCF_002260705.1 Seriola dumerili
TTGTTAGCTTAGATCATTAACTAGCTAATTAGCTAGCAATTAAATAGCCTCGGGTTAGCCTTCGAGCAAGATGCCCGGACGCCGAGCTTTGCTTACAATGCTAATGGGACCGTAAGCTTGCCACAGTTATTGAACTTTGCCCAA
>NW_019201368.1:0-139 GCF_002260705.1 Seriola dumerili
GAGCAAACAAAATAAATTGATACTCTCTGGACAACACAGTGGGTTTGTGATAACACTGGTGGATGTTAATGTTTCTGCAGTGAGTACACTGAGTTCACAGTGCACCCAGCTTGTTATTTAGCAGTGTAACACTCAGAGA
>NW_019201369.1:0-464 GCF_002260705.1 Seriola dumerili
GTTGTCTTGGAGACGTAGCCTCTTGGAGGGCACATTGGAGTGATCTAATATGACTTCACTGTAAACATAGCATGAACGAGTTCACTCAAATATTGGTAGAGAGATGTCCCTGCCGTCCATATGCAAACCTACGTCCTTGGTGAGCTCAGTGTTTCAAGCTTGGTTTGTATTTTGAACAGTTCTGTTGCAGCAGCTGGACCAGCAGGGGGCAACAGAGTCTAAGCAGGACTCACTGAGGTCCTGGTCTGGAGGAGGTCTCTGTGTCTAAGCAGGACTTTAGTGTCAGGAATAATTTATCTGAGAGGAAGTTCCTCCTGCACGTCCCGACTTCTCTTCTTTAGTGTCTCTGTGTCGGAGGCACAAAGGCGGCGGCCATAGATCAGCTGCTGTCCTCCATTGTAGCCCGACGGGTCAGATACAGACCAGGACCACAGCCATGCATGTAGATGAGTGTGTGTGTGTGT